>NC_057806.1:145509304-145809304 GCF_018294505.1 Triticum aestivum
CGCCACCGCCGTCGGCCATCGCCGGCCTCCTCAGCCCCGGGCCGGATCCGATCCGGGAGTGGGATCAGATCCACCCACTCCCCGATCCAAACGCAGCCCCGCCGCCCGGATCCCGCCGTCCCGGGATACCCTCGTCCCGTTGACTTTTTGCACAGGGTATAAATTTCGTCTAAGTCCTGAAATCTGCAGATCCAAGTGCCTCTGTTCGCGGCTCTGTAACTTTGCATCCGTAGCTCCGATTCATGCATATAGCATATCAAAATGTTCATATCAGAGATTACATCATTTCATTCCATTGCATCATTTTCATTTGAGCTCATCTTGATGCCCGAAATGCTGTTAGAAGGAGGCTTCATGAGTTAATTGTCAGATCTGCTAGTTCATCTTAGACTTTTGTCATTTTTGCCATGATTGATGTGTGCATGCTATGCCCGTGAGTCCTTCATATGTTTTGTTAAGAATTTTGTCTTCTTTCCAGAGGTGCAACCCATGCATTTTGTGATGTGTGTGGTGACTTGTGCAAGCTTGCAAAGTGAGGCACCCGGTAAATCTGTTTTCAGGGACTTAGTAGTTTTCACTAAGTCTGGGATTATTTAGTTCATGATGCCATATGTTCTTGCTGTTTCCTAGTGATCCGTGCCTCTTTTGAGGATGACCAGTAAAGGAGTTTTGTTAATCTTGTTATGCTCTATCCATCCATGTCTTTGTTTGCAATTATGGAGCACCCTAGCTTGAGTCAATCGAGTTCTACTTTTGCTTCATTGTGAATTTGGGTAGATTGTCAACTTGTTCGCGATTTTGCCGATGCTATTGTAGTTGATCCGTGCATGCTATGCCATTTTTCTTGCCATGTCTAGCTTGCATTTTGTGCCTTCTTAATGGATGTATGCTTGCCTTGCCATGACTTGCACCGTAGTGAGTGCATCGAGCTCGTTTACATGCCTTCGTGAGTTATGTTTCAGCATGTCCCAGTTTTCACCAAGTCTGAAAACTGATTATGTTTTTGCTATGTTCATGTGCTTGTTAGTATATTTTGTGATCCCTTTTGGCTCAAGGTCACTAAGGGACTTTTGTTAAGCTTGTTGAGTAGCTCCATGCCATGTCTTTCTTTGTCATGTTCAGGTCCTGTAGCATGTTGTTTTGATGCTCCGAAGAGGGCTTCATTATCTGAAATTTCAGACAAGTGTTAATTTCACTAAGTCTGAGATCTGTTTTGCATTTGCGTTTTTGCCATGCTTGTTTGAACCTCATAATGGATGATTTGGCCGTAGCTCAGTGTTAGACTTTTGTTAAGCATCTTGTGTGCATCCCTGCCATGTATTTTGTTGTCATGTTTGGTGGCTGTAGCATGTTCATCTCATTGCATTTAGATGCCTACTTGCTGTAAATTGCAGACCGGTGTCATTTTTGAATCGCTTGCCATTTCCAAACCGTAACTCCGATTCCGGCGTTCTTTATATCGTTTTCAAGCGATTTCATCTCATATTTCCAGTGGCACCCTTGGAATTCCAAGTTAAGGCCAGCTTCATGCATTTCCTGTCATATCTTGCATTTTGCATCCCGCATCGCGTCCCGCATAGCATATCATCGTTGCATCGTCTTGTTTGATTCTTGCACGTGGTTGATTGTATCCTTGTTGCTTGTTTGTCTTGTTTGGGTAGAGCCGGGAGACGAGTTCACTAACGAGGAGCCCGTTGAGTTTGCTTTCGAGGGTCCAGTCAACTCTGACAACTGTGCAGGCAAGATGATCATACCCTCGAAATCACTACTATCTTTGCTATGCTAGTTTGCTCGCTCTTTTGCTATGCCAATGCTACGATGCCTACCTTTTGCTTGTCAGCCTCCCAATTGCCATGTTGAACCTCTAACCCACCATGGTCCTAGCAAATCGTTGATTGGCTATGTTACCGCTTTGCTAAGCCCCTCTTATAGCGTTGCTAGTTGCAGGTGAAGATTGGAGGCGTTCCTTGTTGGAACATTTATTTACTTGTTGGGATATCATTATATTGCTATGTTATCTTAATGCATCTATATACTTGGTAAAGGGTGGAAGGGTCGGCCTGTCGCCTAGTGTTTTGTTCCACTCTTGCCGCCCTAGTTTCCGTCATATCGGTGTTATGTTCCCGGATTTTGCGTTCCTTACGCGGTTGGGTTATAATGGGAACCCCTTGATATTTCGCCTTGATTAAAGCTTTTCCAGCAATGCCCAACATTGGTTTTACCATTCGCCACCTACCCTTTTATTTCCCTTGGGTTCTGCAGACTCAAGGGTCATCTTATTTTAACCCCCCCCCCCGGGGGCCAGTGCTCCTCTGAGTGTTGGTCCAAACCGTCAGCCGCCGGTGGCTACCAGGGGCAACTCTGGGCTGGCCTACCGGAAGTTTGGACAATCTGAGTGTGCCCTGAGAACGAGATATGTGCAGCTCCTATCGGGATTTGTCGGCACATTCGGGCGGTGTTGCTGGTCTTGTTTTAACCTGTCGAAGTGTCTTGAGTTACCGAGATACCGAGTCTGATCGGAACGTCTTAGGAGGAGGTCTATTCCTTCGTTGACCGTGAGAGCTTGTCATGGGCTAAGTTGGGACTCCCCTGCAGGGATTGAACTTCCGAAATCCGTGCCCGCAGTTATGGGCAGATGGGAATTTGTTAATTTCCGGTTGTAGATAACTTGAACCTTAACTTAATTAAAATGAATCAACTGAGTGTGTTACCGTGATGGCCTCTTCTCGGCGGAGTCCGGGAAGTGGACACAGTGTTGGAGTAATGTTTGCGCAGGTTGTTCTCTAGTTTCTCGCTCGTGCTTTGCCTCCTCTTCTCGCTCTCTTTTGCGAATAAGTTAGCCACCATACTTGCTAGTCGCTTGCTGCAGCTCCACTCATATTTTACCTTGCCTTACCTATAAGCTCAAATAGTCTTGATCGCGAGGGTGCGAGATTGCTGAGTCCCTGTGGCTCACAGATTACTATTACACCAGATGCAGGGCCTGATGATTCCGCTCCAGGAGACGCGTATGAGCTCAAGTGGGAGTTCGATGAAGACTCTCAACGATACTACGTTTCCTTTCTCGATGATCAGTAGTGGTGCCCAGTTGGGGGTGATTGGGACCGTGTCGCATGTTGGGTTCTCTTTTATTTTTGGCGCCGTAGTCGGGCCATGAGTGTTTGGATGATGTAATGTTACTTATGTTCTTGATTGACGTGGCGAGTGTAAGCCAACTATGTTCTCCCCCTTATTATTCATATTACATGGGATGTTGTGAAGATTGCCTAACTTGCGACATATGCCTTCAATGCGATTATGTCTCTAAGTCGTGCCTCGACACGTGGGAGCTATAGTCGCATCGAGGGTGTTACAATCACGTTCGTGTCAAGTAGACCGAAATGATTTTGCATCTACTACTATTACTCCACACATCGACCACTATCCAGCATGCATCTAGAGTATTAAGTTCATAAGAACAGAGTAACGCATTAGGCAAGATCACATGATGTAGAGGGATAAACTCAAGGAATATGATATAAACCCCATCTTTTTATCCTCGATGGCAACAATACAATACATGTCGGTTCCCTTTCTGTCACTGGGATCGAGCACCGCAAGATTGAACCCAAAGCTAAGCACTTCTCCCATTGCAAGAAAGACCAATCTAGTAGGCCAAACCAAAATTATAATTCGAAGAGACATGCAAAGATATCAAATCATGCATATAAGAATTCAGAGAAGAATCAAATATTGTTCATAGATAATCTTGATCATAAACCCACAATTCATCGGATCTTGACAAACACACCGCAAAAAGTATTACATCGAATAGATCTCCAAGAACATCGAGGGGAACATTGTATTGAGATCCAAAGAGAGAGAAGAAGCCATCTAGCTAATAACTATGGACCCCAAAGGTCTATGGTAAACTACTCACACATCATCGGAGAGGCTATGGTGTTGATGTAGAAGCCCTCCGTGATCGAATCCCCCTCCGACAGATCGCCAGAAAAGTCCACAAGATGGGATCTCATGGGTACAGAAGGTTGCGGCGGTGGAAAAGTGGTTTCGTGGCTCCCCTGGATGTTTTCCGGGTATAACAGTACATATAGGCGAAAGAAGTAGACTGGTGGAGCTATGAGGGGCCCATGAGGGTGGGGGTGCGCCTACCCCCTGGGCGCGCCGCCCTACCTCGTGGCCGCCTTGTTGCTTCCTTGACCTCCACTCCAAGTCTCCTGGATTGCGTTTGTTCGAAAAAAGATCCTCGCGAAGGTTTCGTTCCGTTTGGATTTCGTTTGATATTCCTTTTCTGCGAAACACTGAAATAGGCAAAAAACAGCAATTTGCACTGGGCCTTCCGTTAGTAGGTTAGTCCCAAAAATAATATAGAAGTGCATATTAAAGCCCATTAAACATCCAAAACAGATAATATAATAGCATGGAACAATCAAAAATTATAGTTACGTTGGCAAATATGGTGGACTCTCATGGCAAAACTGGGTTTAAGGATATTTGGAAGCACATGTAGTATCTCTACTTGGTGCAAAGAATTTGGCTAGCATGTGGGGGAAAGGCAAGCTCAACATGTTAGATGATCCATGACAATATAATTTATTTCGGATATAAGAAAACATAACCCATTACGTTGTCTTTCTTGTCCAACATCACCTTTTTAGCAAGTCATGTTTTAATGAGTGCTCACAGTCATAAAAGATGTCCAAGATAGTATACATATATATGTGTGTGTGTGCGTGTGTGTGAAAACCTCTCTTTCTTTATTACTTCCTATTAATTGCAACGATGACCAAAACTATGTTTGCCAACTCTCAAAAACTTTTATTCATCATACTGTTTATATGTGAAGTCATTACTCTCCATAAGATCAATATGATCTCTTTATTTCTTTTTATTCTTTCTCTTTCCTTTTATTTTTATGCCCTCAAGATCATAGCAAGATAACCGAGCCCTCGACTCAAGAAACACTAATCTTTATTATATATAGCTCACGGACTCGATTACATAGATAAGGATCAACACAAAACTCAAAGCTAGATCATACTAAACTTTATTCTACTAGATCAAGATATAACCAAAAGGATCGAACTAAGAAAAACAGTAAAGATAGAAGTGTGATGGTGATACGATACTGGGACACTCCCCTGAGCTTGGCAGTTGCCAAGGGGAGTGCCCATACCCGATACTTTGTTCTTCTTTGGTGGTGGTGATGATGGAGTTGTTGATGATGTAGGCTTGCCGTACATCTTCCAAGGCATAGGCTCACCATCATAGAAGGATGATCGAGTCTCCGAGATCCTCAAATCTGCAGCCAAACTCGTCCTTTTGAATCTATATTCATACTCACAGTTTTGGTTTTGCAGGTCATAGATCTGGGCTTGGAGGTGCTCGATTTTCTCGTGAAGCTTGAAGATGGTCTCCCCAATGTTCTTGGCATCCAGCTTGTGGTTGTTGGTGAACTCCACGATCATCATGTGGTTGGCGTCGAGTCCGCGTTCCACCATCCCCTGGCACTTGAAAACTTGTTGCTCCATTGCTTCGAGTCTTGTCTCCATGCTTCCAGTCCTCCTTGGTCCCTCAACATCGCGGATGTGCAGCACCCCCTCACGCAACTCAATGGTTTGAGGGTGTTGCAGAACCTCCGCGAGGTAGGGTTTGATGACCCTCTCGAAAAACTTGTCCTTGGGGGCGCTTGAAGACGTCATGGTGATCTAAATCTGTTAGAAAAATAGCTCGAAACAAAAGCAGGAGATATTTGTGTGGTACGGTAGTCAAAACCTTTAGGAGATTATATAATGAATTTTTACTGACCAAAAGAAGTATCGTGCAAGAAATAGGAGCCCGGAGGGCATACGAGGTGCCCACGAGGCAGGGGGCGCGCCCTCCACCCTCGTGCACGCCTCGTGTCCTTTCCGGACTGCCTCTTATTTTCCTATTTTCTTAAATATTCCAAAACGGAGAAAAATTGCTATTAGAACTGTTTTGGAGTCGGTTTACTTACCGTACCACATACCTATTCCTTTTTGGAGTCTAAAACATTCTGGAAAGTGTCCCTTATATACTCCTCCGGGGTTACAGTGTCAATAACATTAGTTTCAACATTTATGGGATTACCTGAGATGTAATATTTGATTCTTTGACCGTTCACCACCCTCGGATTTGTGCCTTCGAAGTTGTTGATTTTTATGGCACCGAAACGATAGACCTCCTCAATAACGTAAGGACCTTCCCATTTAGAGAGGAGTTTTCCTGCAAAAAATCTTAAACGAGAGTTGTATAATAGAACATAATCACCTACATTAAACTCATGTTTTTGTATCCTTTTATCATGCCATCTTTTAACTTTTCTTTAAATAGTTTGGCATTTTCATAGGCCTAGGTTCTCCACTCATCAAGTGAGCTAATGTCAAATAGTCTCTTCTCGCCGGCAATTTTGAAGTCATAATTGAGCTCTTTAATGGCCCAATATGCCTTATGTTATAGTTTGAGAGGTAAGTGACATGCTTTTCCATAAACCATTTTATATGAAGACATACCCATAGGATTCTTATATGAAGTTCTATAGGCCCATAATGCATCATCAAGTTTCTTGGACCAATTCTTTCTAGACCTATTAACAGTTTTTTGCAAAATTAATTTAAGCTCTCTATTACTCAGTTCTACTTGACCACTAGACTGTGGTTGGTATGGAGATTCAATTCTATGATTAACATCATACTTAGCAAGCATTTTACTAAAGGCACCATGAATAAAATGTGAAACTGCCATCAGTCATTAAATATCTAGGGACTCCAAACCTCAGAAAAATAACTTCTTTAAGCATCTTAATAGAGGTGTTATGATCAGCACTACTGGTTGGAATGGCTTCTACCCACTTGGTAACGTAATCAACAGCAACTAAAATATGTGTATACCCATTAGAGGAAGGAAACGGTCCCATATAATCAAAGAGCCAAACATCAAATGGTTCAATAACAAGTGAATACTTCATAGGCATTTCTTGACGTCTACTAATATTACCAATTCTTTGACATTCATCACAAGACAAGACAAAATTACGGGCATCTTTGAAAAGAGTAGGCCAATAAAAACCGGATTGCAATACCTTATGTGCAGTTCTATCTCTAGCGTGGTGTCCTCCATAAGCCTCGGAGTGGCACTTGCGTAGGATCTGTTCTTGTTCATGCTCAGCTACACAACATCTAATAACACCATCAACTCGATCTTTATAAAGGTGTCGGTCATCCCAGAAGTAATGTCTTAAATCATAGATTTTTTTTCTTTTGCTGGTATGTGAAACTAGGTGGTATAAATTTAGCAACAATGTAATTATAATAATTAGCATACCATGGAGCAGTACAAGAAGCATTTATGACAGCTAATTGTTCATCAGGAAATCTATCATCTATAGGTAGTGGGTCATTAAGAACATTCTCTAACCTAGACAAGTTGTCTGCAACGGGGTTCTCAGCTCCCTTTCTATCAATAATATGCAAATCAAATTCTTGTAGCAAGAGAACCCATCTAATAAGTCTAGGTTTAACATCTTTCTTTTCCATAAGATATTTAATAGCAGCATGATCAGTGTGAACAGTTACTTTAGAATCAACAATATAAAGTTTGAACTTATCACAAGCAAATACAACTGCTAAAAATTCTTTTTCAGTGGTAGCATAATTTCTCTCGGCACTGTCTAGAGTTTTACTAGCATATTGGATAACATTTAATTTCTTATCAACTCTTTGTCCTAGAACAGCACCTACAACATAATCACTAGCATCACACATAATTTCAAAGGGTAAATTCCAATTAGGTGGCTGAACAATAGGTGCAGAAATCAAGGCTTTCTTAAGTATTTCAAATGCTTCTACACAATCATCATCAAAGACAAAAGGAACATCTTTTTGTAAGAGATTAGTCAGAGGCCTAGAAATTTTTGAGAAGCCTTTAATGAACCTCCTATAAAAACCGGCATGACCAAGGAAACTTCTTACACATTTGATGTCCTTAGGACACGGTATCTTTTCAATAGCATCAACTTTAGCTTTATCAACTTAAATACCTCTTTCAGAAACTTTATGCCCTAAGACAATACCTTCATTAACCATAAAGTGGCACTTCTCCCAATTCAAGACAAGATTAGTTTCTTCACATCTCTGCAAAACTCAATCAAGGTTGCTTAAGCAATCATCAAAAGAAGTTCCATACACGGAGAAATCCTCCATGAAAACCTCAGCAATCTTTTCACAAAAGTCAGAGAATATAGCAGTCATACATCTTTGAAAGGTAGCAGGTGCATTACATAGACCAAAAGGCATACATATAAGCAAAGGTACCGAAAGGGCAAGTAAAAGTGGTCTTTTCCTGATCCTCTTTCGACACAGGTATTTGAGAGAAACCAGAATAACCATCTAGAAAGAAAAAATGCGTATGTTTGGATAATCTTTCTAGCATTTGATCAATAAAAGGTAAAGGGTAATGATCCTTTCTAGTAGATTTATTTAATTTGCAGAAATCAATTACCATTCTATAACCTGTAACAATTCTTTGTGGGATCAAATCATCTTTATCATTAGGAACAACGGTAATACATGCCTTCTTAGGGACACAATGGACAGGACTCACCCACTGACTACCAGCAATAGGATAAATTATACCTGACTCCATAAGTTTTAGTATTTCATTTCTTACCACTTCTTTCATCTTAGGATTTAACCATCGTTGGTGATCAACAACCGATTTAGCATCTTTCTCCAATTTTATTTTGTGCTGGCATAGAGTGGGACTAATGCCCTTAAGATCATCAAGAGTATATCCAATAGCAGCACGGCGCTTCTTCAGAGTTTTCAATAATTTCTCTTCTTCCTACTCTGAAAGGTTAGCACTAATAATAACTGGATATATCTTCTTTTCATCAAGATAAGCATATTTAAGAGTATCAGGTAATGGTTTAAGCTCAAATGCGGGATCACCCTTGGTTGGAGGAGGATCCCCTAGAATTCAACAAGCAAGTTGTGTTTCAAAATTGGTCCATGTTTAAAAAATACTTCATCTATTTCCCTTCTTTCATTCATAAACATATCATTTTCATGGTCTAGCAAAATATTGTTCTAAAGGATCATTAGGAGGCATAGTAATAGAAGCAAGACCAATAATTTCATCTTTACTAGGCATTCTTTATCATGGGGTTGTCTACGAAATTTAGCAAAATTAAAATCATGAGACATATCCCCTAAACCAACAGAAACAATATCCTTTTTGTAGTCTATCTTAGCATTAACTATATTCAAGAAGGGTCTACCAAAAATAATGGGAAAAAAGTCATCTTGCGGGGAACCAAGAACAAGAAAATCAGTAGGATATTTGACTTTCCCACACAAGACTTCAACATCTCTAACAATCCCAACTGGTGAAATAGTATCTCTATTGGCAAGCTTAATAGTAACTTCATTATTTTCTATCTCAGCAGGTGCAATATCATGCATAATTTCTTTATATAAGGTATGAGGTATTGAACTCGCACTAGCACCCATATCACATAAGCCATGATAACAGTGATCTCCTATTTTAACAGAAACAACAGGCATGCCAACAACAGGTCTATGTTTATGTTTAGTATCGGGTCTAGCAATTCTAGCAGCTTCATCACAGAAGTTAATAACATGGCCATCAATATTATCAACCAAGAGATCCTTAACCATAGCAATACTAGGTTCAACTTTAATTTTCTCAGAGGGTGTAGGTGTTCTAGTATTTCTCTTACGAAGCACAGTTGAAGCTTTAGCATGATCCTTCATTCTAACAGGAAAAGATGGTTTCTCAATATAAGCGGTAGGAACAATAGGATCAACATTATAAGTGATAGTCTTTTCTTCAACTTTAATAGGTTCAACTACTTTTACTTCAATGGGAGGATGATATTTAAACCACTTATCCTTAGGGAGATCAACATGAGTATCAAATGATTCACAGAAAGAAGCTACTATCTCAGAGTCAAGTCCATATTTAGTGCTAAATTCACGGAAAGCATCAGTATCCATGAAAGATTTAACACAATCGAACTTAGGCATTATACCTGAATCCTTACCTTCTTAGAGTTCCCAATCTTCAGAGTTGTGTTTAATTCTTTCCAATAAATCCCATTTGAATTCAATAGTCTTCATCGTAAAAGAACCAATATAAGAAGTATTGAGCATGGAGAAATTACTGAGAGAAGGCCGAGCATAAAAATTTTGAATAATAATTTATCTTGACAGCTCATGATTGGGGCATGAATATAACATTGACTTAATCCTCCCCCAAGCTTGAGCAATACTTTCTCCTTCGTGAGGCCAAAAATTATATATATAATTACGATCACGATGAACCAGATGCATAGGATAAAACTTCTGATGAAATTCCAATTTCAATCGGTTGTAGTTCCATGATCCAATATCATCACATAGCCTAAACCATGTCAATGCCTTTCCCTTCAAAGATAAAGGGAAGACCTTCTTCTTGATAACATGCTCGGGCATACCTGCAAGCTTAAATAATCCACAAACTTCATCAACATAGATTAGGTGCATATCAGGATGTATGTTCCATCTCGTGTAAAAAGATTAGCTAGCAATTTCTCTATCATACCCAAAGGAATTTCAACATAAACATTTTTATTAGGTTAATTAGGTTGAGGAGCAACTCTTTGGTCTACTGGTCGGGGTGAATATACCCCGAACAAGCCCCTCAAAGGATTGTTTTCCATAGTAACAAGTGACAGTAAATTTCAGCAAACTATATAAATTTTTCCTTACCAAATTCCACTTACGAAAGGCGCTTCACTCCCCGGCAACGGCGCCAGAAAAGAGTCTTGATGACCCACAAGTATAGGGGATCTATCGTAGTCCTTTCGATAAGTAAGAGTGTCGAACCCAAAGAGGAGCATAAGGAAATGACAAACGGTTTTTAGTAAGGTATTCTCTACAAGCACTGAAATTATCGGTAACAGATAGTTTTGTGATAAGATAATTCGTGACGGGTAACAAGTAATAGAAGTAAATAAGGTGCAGCAAGGTGGCCCAATCCTTTTTGTAGCAAAGGACAAGCCTGGACAAACTCTTATATAAAGGAAAGCGCTCCCGAGGACACATGGGAATTATCGTCAAGCTAGTTTTCATCATGCTCATATGATTCCCATTCGTTTCTTTGATAATTTGATATGTGGGTGGACCGGCGCTTGGGTACTGCCCTTCCTTGGACAAGCATCCTACTTATGATTAACCCCCTTTGCAAGCATCCGCAACTACGAAAGAAGAATTAAGGTAAACCTAACCATAGCATGAAACATATGGATCCAAATCAGCCCCTTACGAAGCAACGCATAAACTAGGGTTTAAGCTTCTGTCACTCTAGAAACCCATCATCTACTTATTACTTCCCAATGCCTTCCCCTAGGCCCAAACAATAGTGAAGTGTCATGTAGTTGACGTTCACATAACACCACTAGAGAAGAGACAACATACATCTCATCAAAATATCGAACAAATACCAAATTCACATGACTACTTATAGCAAGACTTCTCCCATGTCCTCAAGAACAAACGTAACTACTCACAAATCATATTCATGTTCATAATCAGAGGGGTATTAATATGCATAAAGGATCTGAACATATAATCTTCCACCGAGTAAACCAACTCGCATCAACTACAAGGAGTAATCAATACTACTAGCAACCCACATGTACTAATCTGAGGTTTTGAGACAAAGATTGGATAGAAGAGATGAACTAGGGTTTGAGAGGAGATGGTGCTGGTGAAGATGTTGATGGAGATTGACCCCCTCTTGATGAGAGGACCGATAGTGATGATTTCCTCCTCCCGGAGGGATGTTTCCCCAGCAGAACAGCTCTGCCGGTGCCCTAGATTGGTTCCACCAAGGTTCTGCCTCGAGACGGCGGCGCTTCGTCCCGAAATCTTCCTTATTATTTTTTCCAGGGCGAAAGACACCTTATACCAAAAGATGGGCATCGGGGACCTGCCAGGTGGCCCACGAGGCAGGGGCGCGCCCAGGGGGTAGGGCGCGCCCCCACCCTCATGGATGGTGGATGGCTCCCCTCTGGTGCTTTCTTCGCGCAATATTTTTAATATATTCCTAAACTGACTTTCGTGGAGTTTCAGGACTTTTGGAGTTGTGCAGAATAGGTCTCTAATATTTGCTCCTTTTCCAGTCCAGAATTCCAACTGTCGGCATTCTCCCTCTTCATGTAAACCTTGTAAAATAAGAGAGAAAAGGCATAAGTATTGTGACATAATGTGTAATAACATCCCATGATACAATAAATATCGATATAAAAGCATGATGAAAAATGGACGTATCAGCATTCATCAAAGTTCAAAGTACACCCCTAGTGGGTGGAACTGCGCGTAACTAACTTTGTTCTTAAGCACAAGACAGAAAAAATGTAAACAGTAAGGGTCGCCTAGGCCGAAGGTACTACGGGCTGCTCAGACGAGTCGGCGGTGGTTGTAGCACTGGCTGGCGGGGCCTCCAGCTGGTTGGTCCCAGTCTGGTCGGCGGCGGCGGCCGACGTAGTCTCCCGCTATCCGTCGCTGGCGCCGGATCGGGCCGCTTCCGGCTGGTCGCTCCGTCATCCAGCGCGACGCCGCCGCCTTCCTCGTCCTCGTTCTCCTCCGCAGTTTTGTCGCTGGAAGTGATCTCCTCCGCCGGGTTCTTCGCCTCGTCCGGGTTCAGCCCGAACCAGGACGGTGGCACCTCGGTGCCATCTTCTGCCTACTCGGGGATGAATACGTCGCCGTTGGTGTACTCGGCGAGGGCCGACGCGCAAATGGTGATCTCTTTGCGCTCTAGCTCCAACTCCGGTGTTGCCTCCTGGCGGAAGGTGGCCAGATGCGCCATGCTGACGTTTGGATACCATGCCTTCAGGAACTCCTACGCCACCTTGGTGTTGGCCCGTGCCGCGGCGCCGTTCCAAGCGTCGAGTTGCTCCCACGCCACCTCCAACAAGTCGACGGTCTGGCTAGGAGTCCGGGGGACCTGCATACCCGGCCAGAGCCCCTCCAAGACCTGCCCCGGCGTGCCGAAACCGGCGGAGCAGCTGGCGCACCGGCACAAGGCGCAGCTGAACGTCCCAAAACTGTTCTCCCAAGTTCTGGGGCCGGTCCGACGCAATCTCTACGCCCTCCTACCTTCGCTGCTCGCACTGCGCCTCGATCGCCTGGCCGAAGGCGCCGGTGTGGTCCGGGAAGAACTCTTCTTAAAAAGAAACAAGAGAATGAGAAGCCAGCTTCCAGCAATAGCCGGCAGCGAACCAATCAAGAAAGAAAGAAGCTTTACCTTCGAGCGGGTCCTCAATCACCTCATAGCCCTCCGTGCAGGAGGCCACCAAGGTGGGCACAACCCACCAGGGTGCGCCTGGGCCCCCAGGCGCGCCCAGGTGGGTTGTGCTCCCCTCGAGGCACCCCTCTGGTACTTCTTTGGCCCATCTTGTGTCTTCTGGTCCAGAAAAATCTCCAAAAAGTTTCGCTATGCTTGGACTCCGTTTGGTATTGATTTTTGGCGAAGTAAAAAACAAGCAAAAACAGCAACTGACACTGGGCACTATGTCAATAGGTTAGTCCCAAAAAATGATATAAAGTTCCTATAAGATGATTGTAAAACATCCAAGAATGATAATATAACAGCATGGAACAATCAAAAATTATAGATGCGTTGGAGACATATCAAGTATCGGGGGGTATGAACCATGGAGAAGTTGGAATGCAGTAGATGTTACGCACATATAAATAAAGAATGAGTTCACAACAGTAGCAAAAAGTGGTGATTTATTTTCTTATACTAACGGATCTCATGAGTTTTCTATTGAGTTTTGTGTTGTGAAGTTTTCAAGTTTTGGGTAAAGATTTGATGGAATATGGAATAAGGAGTGGCAAGAGCCTGAGCTTGGGGATGCCCAAGGCAACCCAAGGTAATACTCAAGGATAACCAAGCATCTAAGCTTGGGGATTCCCCGGATGACATCCCCTCATTTATCTTCAATCCATCGGTATTACTTGAGGCTATATTTGTATTCACCACATGATATGTGTTTTGCTTGGAGCATCTTGTATTATATGAGTCTTTGCTTTTTAGTTTGCGACAATCATCCTTGTTGTACACACCTTTTGAGAGGGACACGCATGAATCATGATTTATTAGAATACTCTATGTGCTTCACTTATATATTTTGAGCTAGGCAATTTTGATCTAGTGCTTCACTTATATATTTTTAGAGCACGGCGGTGGGTTTTTTTTGTAGAAATTGATGAACTCTCATGCTTCACTTATATTATTTTGAGAGTCTTAAAAATAGTATGGAAATTTTTTTAGGTTATGAATTTGGTCCTAATATGATGGGTATCCAAGAGGGGTATAATAAAAACTTTCATAAAGAGCATTGAATATATGAGAAGTTTGATTCCTTGCATTTGTTTTAAGATATAAAGATGGTGATATTAGAGTCATGCTAGAGAGTAATTGTGGATTAGTAGAAATACTTGTGTTAAAGTTTGTGATTCCTGAAGCATGCACATATGGTCTATCGTTATGCGATGAAGTTAGAGCATGATTTATCTTTGATTGTCTTCCTTATGAGTGGCGGTCGGGGACGAGCGATGGTCTATTCCTATCAATATATCCCCCTAGGAGCATGCATATTAGTACTTTGCTTTGATGGCTAATAAATTTTTGTAATAAGTATGTGAGTTCTTTATGACTAATGTTGAGTCCATGGATTATACATACTCTCACCCTTCCACCATTGCTAGCCTCTCTAGTACCACGCAACTTTCGCCGGTGCATTAAACCCACCATATACCCTTCCTCAAAATAGCCACAATATCTACCTACTATGGCATTTTCATAGCCATTCTGAGATATCTTCCATGCAAATTCCACCGTTCCATTTATTATGACACATACCATCATTTCATATTGCTTTGCATGATCATGTTGTTGGCATAGTGTTTGTTTCTTGGCCACCGTTCATATTTTTTATACATGTCAAGGTAGATCATTGCACATCCCGGTACACCGCAGGAGGTGTTCATATAGAGTCATATATTTGTTCTAGTATTGAGTCCTAATTCTTGAGTTGTAAGTAAATAAAAGTGTGATGATCATCATTATTAGAGAATTGTCCCATGTGAGGAAAAAATGATGGAGTCTATGATTCCCCCACAAGTCGGATGAGGTCCAGACTTATCTTTCCCTAATAATAAAGCATAGATTGACACTGTCGGGTTCACCATCGCGTCCTTTTTACACAAAAGGTCCATGTGGTTTTGGACAATTGAACCCGTAGTCCCTTTTTAAGTTAGAAAACGTTTCATTCATAAATTTTACAAAGCAAAACTTGTAGTTTTTGGTATTAATCTCGTGGTACTTTCTAAAGTGCACTAGTTGTAAAAAAAGAAAGGAAATAACTTCTATCTTCTTCTATTCGTGCCTTCCCTCACCTCCCTTTCGCAGTCGCCAGGAGGAGCTCAATCCGATGTCGCGTCCAGCACAGTTGGCTAGAGGAGAAGGCGACGCGGTGAGGGACTAGCTCGTCCCGGTGGAGGCGCACCGGATCTGCCAGTCCATGTCCGCTCCACATCTGCCCCGACCTCCATCGGAAGTGCTGGAGAGGGTGGAGGCGCGTAGGTGTTGCTCGCCTGCCTCTCAGTCAAAATTAAGAGATGTGGGAGGATGGTGGGCATGTGGAACGGGGCGCCCCCAAAGCATTCGGGAGAATTTCTTTCCCCACCATGCGCGGCCTCCTGTTCTCCTCCTATCACCACTCCGGAGGGGCGCTAACGACTCCCACGGGATCCGGATGTCCATGGGCCTGGACATTGGGTAGTAGTTGCGGAGGACGGGGTGAACACTGAGGTGGGCACTAGCTGGCTCTATCATTGCTATTTTTTATGTTCTGCGTGCGGGAGGCGTTTTCGGTTTGCAGCGTCCATGTGCTTGTGCACTGGGTGTGATTGAAACGGACTTACACGGGGCTTGCGTCGCTGCTGGTGATCTTACATTGTTGTTGTTCGTGGCGATTAGAATGGGTATAGCGCCAGCGATTGCATCTGTTTGCTCCTGCTAGGACACGGGATTGTCTGTTGTGTCTGCCTTTGCGAGATTTGCGACTGTTGGGATGGCAGTTGGTTCATCCATTGTTGGTCACTCCTTTATTGCGTGCTAAACTAAATCTCGGTTGGATTTTATCTTTTGTTGCTCTGTGCAAAATCTAGCAGGACTAATTTCATGTAGGCACTAGAAGACTACTTGGTAGCTCTTCTAGGATTGGTGAAAGAAGGCGAGTAATTGCTAAAATTTGAAGTTTTGTTGGTGTTTTGGTTTTGTTGGTTGACAATTATGTTTATTCTTTTGTTTCATGGATGATGTAAAATGTGCAGGTGGTGAGTTGAGGCTCAGCATACAGTTTGTTTGGACTAACCAAGAGGATGAGGTATGTTCCTTTCCCAAGCTAAGTGACACGTGTCAAGTTTTCTGTTATATCATTACCTGTTAGTGCTTAGTTAAACTGCATGAAACAGCCATAGAAGATGGATGGTACTAGGTGTTGTTTTGTTTCTTGCCGATGCATTCAGAGAGCAGATGTGCCACTTTAGATTTCTTTCTTGAAGGCAGCTAACTACTTGGACCACACAAGTCAACAAGTTCTGCCACAGATACCATCAAAACAGAGGTTGCTCTTAATAAAGTAGCTCACCATATAACTTTAAGATTTTTCCCACAAGAAAATGATAATAATTTTAAGACACTGAAATTCAGAACCTCTATTGAAACTATTTTATAGTAGCATATATGAACTTTAGGAGACAATTCCCTGTTTACCTGGCCAACTAAAATCTCAAAAATCTTAGCCTACAAGTGCAAGTGAACAACTTGGATCACTCATGATATTTGATGTGCTATACTTCTGACTGAAATATGTAGTGTAGAGCAAACTATCCGTTTATCCAAAAATTGGTGTGACCAGCTCGGGGTGGGTAGCGGGGTATCTGTATGTTTATGTTGATAGTTGTCGAGGATTTGTGGGGTGTCATATGTGTTTTCTATGCCCCCGTTGCTAATTTTGATGCTTTGTTGTACTGGTATTGCATATATAGAGAGGTCTGGTGCAGCGAGGTGGAGGAGGATCTCCAACATAGATGCCCAGGAGGAGGAGAGGCCATGGTGCTTGGTGTGCACTCTGTTAATGGGAGTTCATGAGGACGAGCATTGGGGACGGCCAGGATTACGATGAGGGTGAGACATCGAAGCCGGCGTCGGCAATTGTGACCGTGACTGCGACCTACCGTGTTGCCCCTTGTGTTTCTGACCTGCCGCGCTTCGGTTTCGGCATCTGCCGTTCCAGTCAATCCCCTCTAGGAGCCTTCAGGTGAGCAAGCAATTTCCACTACACCAAAAAGTAGACATCCGGAGGCTCGACTGCTTGGGCGGAAGCTTTGCTGGATTGACATGCATATGCATTTTTCATCCTCTCTTAATGCAGACCATGAAAATAGGCTTATTTCAGTTACCACATATTTTAGAATTTTTCTCCTTACTATCATCTCTACTTTCTTGTTAGATTAAGCAACTAATAAACGAATATGCGCACTAATACGTCTCCAACGTATCTACAATTTTTATTGTTCCATGCTATTATATTATCCATCTTGGATGTTTTATATGCATTTATATGCTACTTTATATTATTTTGGGACTAATCTATTAACCTAGAGCCCAGTGCCAGTTTCTGTTTTTTCCTTGTTTTTGAGTATTACAGAAAAGGAATACCAAATGGAGTCCAAACGAGCTGAAACTTTACGACGATTTTTTATGGATCGAAAGTAGCCCACAAAGTATTGGAGATGGACCAGAGGAACCATGAGGCATCCACAAGGGTGGGCCCCCCCTAGGGCTTGAAACCGATGCCAAAAATTCCTATAAATGCAGAAACCCCTAGAGAAAAAAACCTAGATCGGGAGTTCCGCCGCCGCAAGCCTCTGTAGCCACGAAAAACCAATCGGGAGCCCGTTTCGGCACCATGCGGAGGGGAAAACCATCACCGGTGGCCATCTTCATCATCCCGGCGGTCTCCATGATGAGTAGGGAGTAGTTCACCCTCGGGGCTGAGGGTATGTACCAGTAGCTATGTGTGTGATCTCTCTCTCTCTCGTGTTCTTGATTTGGCACGATCTTGATGTACCGCGAGCTTTGTTATTGTAGTTGGATCATATGGTGTTTCTTCCCCCTCTACCTTCTTGTGATGAATTGAGTCTTCCTCTTTGAGGTTTCCTTATGTTGAATTGAGTATTGGATTTGAGAACACTTGATGTATGTCTTGCGATGGGATATCTATGGTGACAATGGGATGTTCTATTGATTAACTTGATGTATGTTTTGGCACTCAACTCGCGGATTCCCGAGGTGACATTGAGGTAATCTATGCATAGGGGTTGATGCACATTTTCGTCCTATGTTCTCCGATAGAAACTTTGGAGTGACTCTTTGTTGCACATTGAGGGATTGCCATATGATCTAATTATGTTATCATTGTTGAGAGAACTTGCACTAGTAAAAGTATGAACCCTAGGCCTTGTTTCCAAGCATTGCAATAATGTTTTTGCTCACTTTTGTTACTAGTTACCTTATTGTTTTTATATTTTCAGATTACTAAAACCTATTTCTACCATCCATGTTACACTTGTATCATCATCTCTTCGCCGAACTAGTGCACCTATACAATTTACCATTGTATTGGGTGTGTTGCGGACACAAGAGACTCTTTGTTATTTGGTTGCAAGGTTGTTTGAGAGAGTCCATCTTCATCATACGCTTCCCACGGATTGATAAACCTTACGTCATCCACTTGAGGGAAATTTGCTACTGTCCTACAAAACTCTGCGCTTGGAGGCCCAACACGAGTCTACAAGAAGAAGGTTGTGTAGTAGACATCACACACTATCCTACCATTTTTGCTCCCAGTTATGGGGCCATATATATGTTAAAACAAGAGTATGTGTGCTCTGCTATTCTGCAAAAATCAAGCATGCAGTCTCATGTGATCATTTCATTGCTAATGTTGCTTTTCTCTCTCTAGATCACTAATGATACTATGCTTGCATGAGACCATGAAACAAGCAATAATCTATCTTAAAAATATGTGTCCAGGCATATAATGGTTCAACAACTTTCAAGCTTTGACTATGGCTATGTAGCACGCTCACAAGACAAGAGAATAATGCCTCTTAAGGTTCTGACCATGAGATTCATGAATTAGCACAATTTTGTTCTCATGCATGACTGCAAATATGAGAAGTTTTTACTTTTTTTACTGATGAAGGCATTTATCCGAGCTATGCCGCTCTCATCAAACTCGAGCTCGACTGTAACACCCACGATGCGGCTATATCTCCCACGTGTCGAGGCACGTCTTAGAGGCATAACCGCATGGTGGTTTTGTCGCAAGAGGAGTAATCTTCACACAATCCCATGTACTGAAGAAGAAAGGGATAAAGAGTTGGCTTACAATCACCACTTCACACAAATAACAAGTTAAACATACATCATTCATAGCGCAATCAAAGGTCTGACTACGTAGCCAAAATAAAGGAAGACAACCCCAAATGCTAAATTCCCGATCGTCCCAACTTGGGTCCACTACTGATCATTAGGAAATGAAACATAGTAATGACCCAGATCCTCGTCAAACTCCTACTTGAGTTCGGTAGCATTGCATGCACTGGTATCATCAGCACCTGCAACTGTTTGGAAGTATCCGTGAGTCATGAGGACTCAGCAATCTCACACCCGCAAGATCAAGACTATTTAAGCTTATGGGTAGCAGGTGGTAATGAGGTAGATCTGCAGCAAGCACTAAGCAAAAATGGTGGCTAACATACGCAAATAAGAGTAAGATGAGAAGCTACGCAACGGTCGAAAAGCTATAAGTGACCAAGAAGTGATCCTGAAACTACTTATGTTCAAACATAACCCAAGACTGTGTTCACTTCCCGGACTCCGCCGAAAAGAGACCATCACGGCTACACACGCGGTTGATTCATTTTAATTAAGTTAAGTGTCAAGTTCTCTACAACTGGATATTAACAAATTCCCATCTGCCTCATAACCATGGGCACGACTTTCGAAAGTTTATACCCTGCAGGGTTGTCCCAACTTAGCCCATCACAAGCTCTCACGATCAACAAAGGATATTCCTTCTCCCAGGAAGACCTGATCAGACTCGGAATCCCGGTTACAAGACTTTTCGACAATGGTAAAACAAGACCAGCAAAGCCGCCCGATGTGCCAACAAATCCCGATAGGAGACGCACGTACCTCATTCTCAGGGCACACCGGATGGGCCAGACGTCAGGTTGGCATAGACCCTGGTTGCCCAGGGGGCACCGGACATCGCCCAGGTTGGACCAACACTCGGAGGAGCACTGGCTCAGGGGCTTAAAGTAAAGATGACCCTTGAGTCTGCAGAACCCAAGGGAAAAGGCTTAGGTGGAAAATGTTAAAACCAAGGTTGGGCCTTACTGGAGGAGTTTTATTCAAGGCGGACTGTCAAGGGGGTCCCATAACCCCAACCGCGTAAGGAACGCAAAATCAAGAAACATAACACCGGTATGACAGAAACTAGGGCGGCAAGAGTGGAACAAAACACCAGGCATAAGGTCGAGCCTTCCACCCTTTACCAAGTATATAGATGCATTAATTAAATAAGAGATAAGGTGATATCCCAACAGTTATCCATGTTCCAACATGCAACAAACTTCAACTTCACCTGCAACTAGCAATGTTGTAAGAGGGGCTGAGCAAAAGCTGTAGCATAGCCAAACAACGGTTTGCTAGGAAGGTGGGTTAGAGGCTTGACATGGCAATATGGGAGGCATGATATAACAAGTGGTAGGTAACGCGACATAGCGATAGAACGAACAACTAGCAAGCAAAGATAGAAGTGATTTTGAGGGTATGGTCATCTTGCCTGAGATCCCGCAAGGAAGAAGAATGAGTCCATGAAGAAGACAAAAGGATGTAGACAAATGAATCCTCACAACTCCGGAACGAAACTTAAGCTAACGAGAGGAGCAAACCGGAAAGAAACAAGAAACATGGTAAACACACAAGCATAACCATGGCATGATGCACAACCAAGGATGATGCATGGCATGGCAAAGTGCACAAACAAAACTACAAGTTAAGTGGAACTCAATATGTAACAAGTTGCATATTGACGAAACACCACATTCGATTATTTAGTTCACTCCCGGTTATGTACCCAACAATATTAAATGTTATTAAACATGGCAAGAGGTGAAGCATATGAAAACTACATATTTAAGCAAGTTTAAATGAGGCCAGAAACAACAACAACAATTCCGAAAAATCCTCATATGCATATAGCAATTTAATGCAAACAACAATTTTAACCATTTTAAATGTTGTTATCATGATGCGGATGGCATTTGCAAGTTTTATGCAATATTTATGAAAATGTTGACATGAGCATATTATGAAGCATTTGTCACCATGGTGGAAAGAAATGGTGCCATGGCGATGAATCCGAAAATGATGCCACGGCAACATATCGGTCCCGGTAGCTCATGGAGATACCGGTGCACAAGGAAATGTGACGGGAGCGTGTCATGCAAGGATGGTGGGGTGATCCCGGATACCGGGTTCCCACGGATCGACGGCGTGGCAACGAGGAGGAACAACTAACGTTCACGGGCGGATACAACATCCAAACATGCATCTCATACAACTCATGCATTCGTCCATGGGCGGTCGTTCTCTGCGGTTATACCTTTGAAGCGTGCATTCGGGGTGGTTTGGGTCAAGTAGTGTAGTCGTTCACGGTCGTCGTGGAAAGTAGTGGTACTCGGCAATGGTAGTGGAAGTAGTTGTTCATGCGACAGTAGTCGAACTTGCTGCTTGTGGTACACGGGTTTTCGGCGACGGTAGTGGTACACGTTTCATAGCCGTTCGGGTCATCGTTAAAGGAACTTGACGAATTTGAATCCTTTCAGGGTTGTCGTGGTACTTGGGGTCTTCGGACCTGCTGGTCTCGACGAAACGAAGGGGTACTTGGCGATTGACGGACGTCGTGGTACTTGTCGGTCCGGGTCTTGGCGTATCCGGGTTCTCTCCGCGTAGTGGTACAGTGCGATGGCCTGGAGCGGCACCGATCCAGTCAACGCAGCGGGTCTTGGTGATGTCCGATGGGTCTCGTTTGTGGCCATGGTACAGTGGCTCCGTGAAAACAACAGAGCCAGATGGATGCAAGGGCATGGCAGTGGCGGGTCAGAGCACTTGACAGGATCCGAAGCCAGCAGGTGCTCGAGGACAGGGGCGCTCGGGGCAGCGGCGAGAGCTTGCAGGGGGCAGGGCTCGCAGAGGAGGCGGAACAGAGGAGGTTGGCGGGTGGCGAACTTGGTTGCTCTGGACGGCGGCGGCGCGAGCTTGCAGGTCGGAGCAGGGGCGACAGAGCGGAGCAGCTTGGACGGTGAGGGACTTGAGGCCGCGGGGGTCCGGTGGCGCAGTCACCAGCGGCAATAGTGGAGGCACTGGCCTGCTCCAGCGGGCGGTGGGGAAGGTCGGGGCTGCGTAGCAGCCGTGGATGGGTGGCCTTGGTGAAGGGCGCAGGGAGGAGAGGAGGCCCGACGAGGAAATCTGACGAAGGGGGCCAAGGAGGCCGCAGAGGGCTTGCCAGCGGCGAGCAAGGTCACTGGGGTGCAGCCTCGAGGAAAGCAGCACTGCTGTGCGTGGTGTGCATGTGTTGTGTGTGTGTGTGTGTGCATGCAGGGCCGGCCCTGAGGGGGGGGCAGGGGGGCGGTCGCCCCGGGCCCCCAAAATGGAGGGGCCCTTCCTTGGCCCAAAATTTTCTAATGGATGGATGGTTGGGCCTCATGCAGCACGCTGGAACATACGCACGCAGCGAGGCAGGAGGCCGCGACTAATTCGTTCCTAAGTTGAGTTTGTGCACGCGAAAATATAGGAACTGATCGATCTCCCTTGATTCCCTTCCTATTCCATCACGCACACATTCATGTAGCAGTTCTCAAATTCCCATCTATGGCCGTCGAGGCTTCGTCTCTTCGCTCGACGCTCCTTTTCCCTTTTCTACTGAATCGAATATACCTCCCTAATTCAGATCGTTCATCGATTTCAATTCTCCGGCGCCGTCGCAACACCGCTTTGCTCTCCGTTCATAAATGATTCAACCATCCGAGGTATATCTTATATTATTGTTGTGGTTCCTAGTCTTCTATAGATGAATAGCCGGCACATCAGCATTGTCCAACAATTGCCAATTGTTGCAATTTTTTATTTATTTTCAGTGTTGTCAATCACAGCGCGGAAATATTTATAATTTTTTCAAGACAAATAAAGGTGCTTCAACTACTTCATCATTGAACCTAAGGATAAAAGTGATGCAAAATATTTTTTTGATGCACGTGGTCGCTTTGAGTTCTTAGTTCGTATGATTATTTGGCATGGTATTGTATCTGCTGTAAATAAAGTGAGTAATCTGTTGCAATCGTCAGACATGTACTTTGACTCTGCTTTGAATCAAATACAAGGTATTTTTGAGAAGTGCGGTGAGGGTTTTTCTTCTAGTTTAATCATTGCTAAAGGTAATGCAACAATAATGGGTGTAGAGCCATTGTTTCAAGTAAAACGTTGTGCTACGTGGAAACAACAGTTTGGCGAAATTGACTATCAAGGAAAAAATTCTAGAAACTGAGAATACTTTCCAAGTTAAATATTTATTTTTAGTTGATATAGCAATCACTTCTTTGAAAGATAGATTTAAAGAACACATAATATTTAAAGATATATTTAGTTTTTTATTGACCTCGAGCACCCTGAAGTTGAATCATATTGAACCTAAGAAATTGAAGATCATGAGATTCACTTTACCGAGTGGTGTAACGTCATCTATGGAGATATTCGAGCATGTTAGAGAAGTTTAATGTCACCCTAATATCTGAATTGTTTATTGCACCTTATTTATTGTGCCTGTGATGGCTGACAGAAGCTTTTCAAAGACGAAATTACCGAAGACATATCTTAGGTCAACAACGACTCAAGTGAGGTTAAATTATTTAGCAACATTATGCATCGAGAAGAAATTATTGGATTATATTAATGTCGACCTCATCATAAGTGACTTTGCATCAAGGAATGTTAAAAGAAATTTTGAAGGTAATATGTATAAATTATTTGGTATACATACTGATTTTGAATGCATTTAATGAAGTATATTTGATAATATTTCAAAAACATATGTATATTCATTTTCATTGTTATGATGTCTATATTAAAGGCCCCAAGTATAAGTCTTGCCCCGGGCCCCCAAAATGTCAGCACCGGCCCTGTGTGCATGCAGCGCACAGGGAGAGAAGGAGACGATGGGGAGAAGGAGAGGGATCGAGAGAAGGGGGAACGGGCAGATGGGGTGCGGCGCATGTGGGGTTTGGGCAGTGGCAGCGCTGAGGGAAGGAGGGGATCGAGAAGGGGAGAGGCTGAGCGAGGCTAGGGTTACCGCGGGGGCTCTAGGGGATGGTTGGGCCAGCCTGGAGCAAATGGGTCGGCCTCGCTGGGCAGACAAAGAAAAGAAAAAAACAGAAGGAGAAGGAGAGTTGAGTGGACCCAAAGAAAAAGGAAAAGGTTTGAATTTATTTGAAGGATCAAATAAATTTGAGTCCAGCTCAAACTTGGAATGTGGCTACTTTGACATATTTCAAAGCTCCAAAAGAAAAGTGGAGTGAACGGAAAATAGCGCATGGATGGAAATATTTGGAGAAGGAAGGAATTTAAAATGCAAGTTTGTTTATGGGTATCTCCAAATTAATGGAGTATTTTAATATAGCTCCCGAATAATATTGGAAGGCTTTGGTATGTTTTAAAGAGAACTTCACCATGTGAATTCCCTCGATTTAAATGGATCAAGGATCCATGCAATTTATTTAGTTGAGTTTAAAAAAAGAAATGACACGATGGCATGATGACATGATGTAATACAAAATAAATAGAGCAAGAAAAATGAAACACACGGTGATCACGAAATATATGGAAGCCTTCTGGAGCGTCGGTCTCGGGGTGTCACATCGATGCTCCGTCTGCAGTTGAGCACAATCCACGCATGATCTCCTCCCAGCTTTCGACATGTTATTCTTGCATGGAAGGCTAAGCTATCTCCACCAGCTCCTTTTTCTGTCCTAGCTCTTCCCTACCCTGGCAAAACCAAATGCTACCATCTTGTTCTTTTGGCATGCTAAAACTTATGTGAGTTCATCGTCATGGATAGATTAGTGAGAATGAGATTAGGATCTCTACACTAGAGAGGATGAGGAGCTATATGGGCTATGAAATGTTGCTTAAGGTGTGGTTCTGGGATCAGCTACTATTCAAATTACAGCTCCCTTATTTAATACTCCCTCCATAAAGAAATATAAGAACATTTAGATCACCACTGACACTCACGATACTTGGAGCATGTCCAGAAGTAGCAGTAGGCACATGTGGCACCACTTCTTGGTAGATTTTGTCCATTTACGTTTTGTATCCTTTGAATTTGAATATTTTGTGCAAGATTTTAGTTTGAATCTGCTCAAATTAATCTTGTACTCTTTGAATTTAAATAATGTTTCATATCTTACTAAGTCTTTTTGTATTGCAAGTATTTTTTTTCTTCAAATTCCCTTATGATTCTCAAACATACTGATAATTTTTGCAGGGTTCTATGGTACAACATCATGTTATACTCTTACACCTATGGGAAACTTTTACCTACTAATAACTGCCTATTTAATCTCCAATGGATCATCCTATAAATAAGCGAGCAACTGAGCTAGATGTTCACGGTTGAGTGCCCGAACCAAGGCTCGAAGTCAACTTAGGTCTGAGTTTTCTGGAAGTTCTTAACTTGCTATTATGGAAATTAAGTACCTAAATTCTTCTTTATATTTTTGATATACTAAATGTTTCTCGTGATATTCTTGCCATTTATGCTTTTCCTTGTCGGAAGTAATTTGGGAGGGGGAAAGAACGTCAAGTTTGCTTTTTAGTAGTATGTAACAAAATATCTAGGTGGATTTTGTTTTCGAAGAATTACCGAGGTACATCAAAATGGCATTGTTGTCATGTACAAGCTCCTTGAATGGACCCGTATTAGCATTACAACATTAATTTTATTGTGAATAATGCATCTGATGAAAAAAATATTGGGCACAGTTTATTTCCTGTCAAATAAAAGATTTTGTCGTTCATTTCCTTCAACCAAAAAATTTAAAGGGAAGAGAAAGAAGTATGATGTTGATGGGATATGGACCCCGGCTTTTAGGGATGATCAATCTTGCAAGGCAATAGAGGTCATGGTTATTGAAGAGATGAAGCTCTAGAAAAGTTCTGTTGGCAAATAATTGAAGCAATTGGATGAAATTAACATGCTAATGGCTTGAATTGTCCTCAGCTTTCCCATGAAACATTTTCTGATGATGGTTGATGGTTATTTAAAGTTTCATCATCTTGATACCTTTGTATGAAACCCTTAAAACATATACACAAGTTTGCAATAACATTTTTCTTAGGAAGAACAGTAAAAAACATAGGTGAAGACGTGTTTGGATTGGAAAGGCAGAGATAGTGGACAAAGGAAAGAAAAGACGCTCTTGCTAAAGGGATATGTTTGATACAATTGATGTTGAACCAATATTTTTTTTATTATATCCCAGTTGCAACGCACGGACATTTGTGATAGTTATAATAAAAAAGAGGCCAAGGAGCCCAAAATAAAAAAAGGCCAAAGAGCCCAAAAGAAAAAAAATGAGAGAAAAAGAGAGAAGGGACAATGTTACTATCCTTTTGCCACACTTGTGCTTCAAAATAGCACCATGTTCTTCATGGTAGAGAGTCTCCTATTTGTCACTTTCATATACTAGTGGGAATTTTTCATTTTAGAACCTGGCTGGTATATTGCCCTAGGTCTTCGTGAGCAAGCAAGTTGGGTGCACACCCACTTAGTTTTATTTTGAGCTTTCATACACTTATAGCTGTAGTGCGTCCATTGCATGGTGATATGTCTCTGATACATCTCCAACGTATCTATAATTTTTTATTGTTCCGTGCTATTATATTATCATTCTGGGATGTTTACAATCATTTTATAGCAACTTTATATCATTTTTGGGACTAACCTATTGACATAGTGCCCAGTGCCAGTTGCTGTTTTTTGCTTATTTTTTACTTCGCAGAAAATCAATACCAAACAGAGTCCAAAAGCAGTGAAACTTTTTGAAGAATTTTTTTGGGCCAGAAGTTACAGGATGGGCCAAAGAAGTACCAGAGGGGTGCCACGAGGGGGGAACAACCCACCTGGGCGCTCCTGGGGGCCCAGGCGCGCCCTGGTGGGTTGTGCCCACCTTGGTGGCCTCCTGCACCGCCTCTTTGCTCTATAAATACCCCAATATTCCAAAAACCCTAGGGGAGGCGATGAAACATAATTCCAGCCGCCGCAAGTTCCAGAAACCACATATCCAATCTAGACACCATCACGGAGGGGTTCATCATCCTCATTGGTGCCTCTCCGATGATGCGTGAGTAGTTCATTGTAGACCTACGGGTCCGTAGTTAGTAGCTAGATGGATTTCTCTCTCTCTCTATCTCTCTCTCTCTCTCTTTTGATTCTCAATACAATGGTCTCTTGGAGATCTATTTGATGTAACCCTTTTGCGATGTGTTTGTTGGGATCCGATGAACTTTGAGTTTATGGTCAGATCTATGTTTTTATCCATGAAAGTTATTTGAGTCTTTTGATCTCTTGTATGCATGATTACTTATACCCTCGTATTTCTTCTTCGAATTTTTGGTTTAGTTAGGCCAACTAAATTGATTTTTCTTGCCATGGGAAGAGGTGCTTTGTGATGGGTTCGATCTTACGGTGCTCAATCCAAGTGACAGAAGGGGAAATGACACGTATGTATCGTTGCTATTAAGGATAACAAGATGGGGTCTATTCCTATATGAGTAGATCTTGTGTATGTCATGTCATCGTTCTTATTGCATTACTCTGTTTCTCCATGAACTTAATACACTAGATGTGTGCTAGAGAGCAGTCAATGTGTGGAGTAATATTAGTAGATGCAGGCAAGAGTCGGTCTACTAATCTAGGACGTGATGCCTATATAATAATCATTGCCTGGATATCGTCATGATTATTTGAAGTTCTATCAATTTCCCAACAGTAATTTGTTTACCCACCATATGCTATTTTTCTCGAGAGAAGCCACTAGTGAAATCTATGGCCCCCGGGTCTCTTCTTTATCATATTTGCCTTCGAGATCTATTTTTATTCGCTTTTATTTTCAGATCTATTAATCCAAAAACCAAAAATACCTTGCTGCTATTTATTATTATTTATTTTCTCTCGCATTCCCTCAAGATATATTTATCCAATCTACTACAATTTTACCTATCTTTTAGCCGGGAGGGATTGACAACCCCTCTTTTACGTCGCGTTGCAAGTATTTGTTCTTTGTGTGCAGGTGTTGTTCATGTAGTGTTGCGTGGTTCGCCTACTAGTTCGATAACCTTGGTCTCATCACTGGGGGATATACCTACCGTAGTTGTGGTACATCATCCCTTCCTCTTTGGGGAAATACTGACGTAGTTCAAGCCGCATCAAAAGGAAATTCTGGCGCCGTTGCCGGGGACATCATCAACATCTACCAGGTTCCTAATCACAAATCTCATCTCCTTGCAATTTACATTATTTGCCATTTACCTCTCATTTTCATCTCCCCACTTCACAAAAAATTGCCATTTTATTCGCCTCTTTTTGTTCGCATTTCTCGTTGGAGTTTTTATTTGCTAGGATTTGTCACCATGAGTGACTTTGGTACGGCAGAAACAGATGATGGCCTAACTCCTAAAAGTGGATGATTGGGCAATATGGATGCTAAAACTTTTGTTTTGGGGCATGGGAATGTTATAGGAAAAGAACGTGTCCTAGAATTTTTCAATGCTAGATGTGTTATTCTCAAGATGAGTGTTTATTCACTTGTCATTGCACGAGAGTACAGCAAAGGTATTAGGGATGCCCAGTCCTGAAATGAAAAATGAATTTAATTTATGTTGTCAAATAATAAGTTCCTTGGAAAGTGTTGGTATGGACGTCAACGTGGATTTGGTTAGCCGTGGAATGTGAAAGTATGGTGGAAAAAGGAATAAACTTTATTTTCTGTTTGGGAACCGCCTATGATATATCTAGCATGGAAAGTATTGGGAACTAATCAATCGTTTTCGTTGAGAGGAAAAGCATGCCACTCAAAATGTTTTTATCTCTATCTTTTTTGTTTTGAGCTCTGGCACCTCTACAAATCCCTACTCCCCTCTGCGAAGGGCCATTCTTTTACTTTATGCAAAAAAAAATTATTTGAGTCTCCATCTTCTCTTATAAAGCACCAACTAAGGGGCACCATGATCGTACTTGAGCATTGGGTGTAGCTAATATGCGAGTGTACTTCATGAATGGATCAATGATTGAGCATAATGGACTAGAGATAACTTGCTTTAGTGTTGATATTTTGAAAGACATGGTTGCTTGTTGATATGCTTGAGTATTGAAATATTCATGTCAAAACTAGACTATTGCTTTGAATCATATAGAAGTCCAAATGTCCATGCTACAAACAAAAATAATATGTGATGAACATGTTAGGCAGCATTCCACATCAAAAATTATGTTTTAATCATTTACCTACTCGAGGACGAGCATAAATTAAACTTGGGGATGTTGATACATCTCCAACGTATCTATAATTTTTTATTGTTCCATGCTGTTATATTATCATTCTTGGATGTTTTACAATCATTTTATAGCAACTTTATATCAATTTTTGGTACTAACCTATTGAGAAGTGCCCAGTGCAAGTTACTATCTTTTGCTTATTTTTTACTTCACAGAAAATCAATACCAACGGAGTCCAAATGCAGCGAAACTTTTTGGAAAAAAAATTTGGGCTAGAAGACACAGGATGGGCCAAAGAAGTACCGGAGGGGTGCAACGAGGGGGGCACAACCCACCTGGGCACGCCTGAGGGCCCAGGCACGCCCCGGTGGGTTGTGCCCACCTCGGTGGCCTCCCACACCGCCTCTTTACCCTGTAAATGCCCCAATGTTCCAAAAACCCTAGGGGAGGTAACGAAACACAATTCCAGCCGCCGCAAGTTCCAAAACCACATATCCAATCTAGACACCATCACGGTTGGGGTTCATCATCCTCATTGGTGCTTCTCCGATGATGCGTGAGTAGTTCATTGTAGACCTACGGGTCCGTAGTTAGTAGCTAGATGGCTTCATCTCTCTCTCTCTTTTGATTCTCAAATAAATGGTCTCTTGGAGATATATTTGATGTAACTCTTTTTGTGGTGTGTTTCTTGGGATCCGATGAACTTTGAGTTGATGATCAGATCTATGTTTTTATCCATGAAAGTTATTTGAGTCTTTTGATCTCTTATATGCATGATTACTTATAGCCTCCTATTTCTTCTTCGAATCTTTGGTTTAGTTAGACTGAGTAGATCGATTTTTCTTGCCATGGGAAGAGGTGCTTTGTGATGGGTTTGATCTTATGGTGCTCAATCCCAATGACAGAAGGGGAAATGACACGTATGTATCGTTACTATTAAGGATAACAAGATGGGGTCTATTCCTATATGAGTAGATCTTGTCTACATCATGTCATCATTCTTATTGCATTACTCCATTTCTCCATGAAATTAATACACTAGATGCATGCTGGATAGTGGTCAATATGTGGAGTAATAGTAGTAGATGCAGGCAGGAGTCGGTCTACTAATCTTGGACATGATGCCTATATAATGATCATTACCTGGATATTGTCATGATTATTTGAAGTTCTATCAATTGCCCAATAGTAATTTGTTTACTCATCATATGCTATTTTTCCTGAGAGAAGCCACTAGTGAAATCTACGGCCCCGGTCTCTTCTTTATCATATTTGCCTTCCATATCTATTTTTATTCGCTTTTATTTTCAGATCTGTTAATCCAAAAACCCAAAAATACCTTGATGCAATTTATTATTATTTATTTTATCTCGCGTTCCCGTGAGATCTATTTATCCAATCTACTATGATTTTACCTATCCTTTATCCGGGAGGGATTGACAACCCCTCTTTTACGTCTTTGCAAGTATTTGTTCTTTGTGTGTAGGTGTCGTTCACGTAGTGTTGCGTGGTTCTCCTACTGGTTCCATAACCTTGTTCTCATCACTGGGGGAAATACCTATCGTAGTTATGCTACATCATCCCTTCCTCTTTGGGGAAATACCGATGTAGTTCATGCCGCATCAGTCTCCAATGTATCTATAATTTTGATTGTCCCATGCTATTAATATGCTAATTTATATTATTTTTGGGACTAACTTATTAACCTAGAGCCCAGTGCCAGTTTCTGTTTTTTCCTTGTTTTTGACTTCTACACAAAAGGAATATCAAACGGAGTCCAAATGGAATAAAACTTTATGATGATTTTTCTTGGACCAGAAGAAACCCACGAGACTTGGAGAGGAGGCCAGAAGACCTACGAGGTGGCCACAAGCAGTGGGGGGCGCGCCCTCGGGGGCGCCCCCCATTCTTGTGGGCCCTTTGTAGACCCTACAACTATAATTCTTGCTCCATAAATACCCACATATCCCCCCTATACCATAGGGCGCACCAAAAATACTTTTCTGCTGCCGCAAGCTTCTGTTCCCATGAGATCCCATCTTGAGGCCTTTTTCGGCACTCTGCCGGAGGGGGATTCAATCATGGAGGGCCTCTACATCAACCTTGCTGCCCTTCCAATGATGTGTGAGTAGTTTACCACGGACCTACGGGTCCATAGCTTGTAGCTAGATGGCTTCTTCTCTCTCTTTGATCTTCAATGCAATGTTCTACTCGATGTTCTTGGAGATCTATGCGATGTAATCTTCTTTTGCGGTGCGTTTGTTGAGATCCGATGAATTGCGGATTTATGATCAGATTATCTATGAATATTATTTGAGTCTTCTCTGAACTCTTTTATGCATGATTAAGATAGCTTTGTATTTCTCTTTGATCTTTTGACTTGGTTTGGCCAACTAGATTGGTTTTTCTTGCAATGGGAGAAGTGCTTTGTGATGGGTTCAATCTTGCGATGTCCTCACCTAGTGACAGTAGGGGTAGCGAGGCACGTATTTGTATTGTTGCCATTAAGGATAAAAAGACGGGGGGGTTTACCATATTGATTGGATCTATCCCTCTACTAATGTCATCTTGCTTAAGGCGTTACTCCGTTCTTATGGACTTAATACTCTAGATGCATGATGGATAGCGGTCGATGTGTGGAGTAATAGTAGTAGATGCAGAATCGTTTCGGTCTACTTGACACGGACATGATGCCTATATTCATTATCATTGCCTTAGATATCGTCATAACTTTGCGCTTTTATATCAATTTTTCAACAGTAATTTGTTTACCCGCTATATGCTTTCTTCAAGAGAGAAACCTCTAGTGAAACCTATGGCCCCCGGGTCTATTTTCCATCATATATTTTAAGATCAATAAACCAAAAAACCCAAAAATACCTTGCTGCATTTTATTTATATTTACTTTAGTTTGCTCTTTTATTTATCTTTTATACCTATATCTATTAGACCTCACTCTTGTTCGTGACCCTGAAGGGATCGACAACCCCCTTTTCGCGTTGTGTGCAAGTGTTTGTTAGTTTGTGCAGGTGCATCTATTGGGGACTTGCTTGTGCCTCCTACTGGATTTATACATTGGTTCTTAACTAAGGGAAATACTTATATCTAGTTTGTTGCGTCACCCTTTCCTCTTCAAGGGAAAAATCAGCGCAAGCTCAAGAAGTAGCAGGAAGAACTTCTCGCGCCGTTGCCGGGGAGGTTCTACATCAAGCCTACCAAGTACCTATCATAAACTCTCATCTCTTGCACTTGCATTATTTGCCATTTGCCTCTCGTTTTCCTCTTGAAGGAAATATGCCCTAGAGGCAATAATAAAGTTATTATTTATTTCCTTATATCATGATAAATGTTTATTATTCATGCTAGAATTGTATTAACCGGAAACATAATACATGTGTGAATACATAGACAAACAGAGTGTCACTAGTATGCCTCTACTTGACTAGCTCATTAATCAAAGATGGTTATGTTTCCTAACCATGGACAAAGAGTTGTTATTTGATTAACGGGATCACATCATTAGTTGAATGATCTGATTGACATGACCCATTCCATTAGCTTAGCACTCGATCGTTTAGTATGTTGCTATTTCTTTCTTCATGACTTATACATGTTCCTATGACTATGAGATTATGCAACTCCCGTTTGTCGGAGGAACACTTTGTGTGCTACCAAACGTCACAACGTAACTGGGTGATTATAAAGGAGCTCTACAGGTGTCTCCAAAGGTACATGTTGGGTTGGCGTATTTCGAGATTAGGATTTGTCACTCCGAATGTCGGAGAGGTATCTCTGGGCCCCCTCGGTAATGCACATCACTTAAGCCTTGCAAGCATTGCAACTAATGAGTTAGTTGCGGGATGATGTATTACGGAACGAGTAAAGAGACTTGCCGGTAACAAGATTGAACTAGGTATTGGATACCGACGATCGAATCTCAGGCAAGTAACATACCGATGACAAAGGGAACAACGTATGTTGTTATGCGGTCTGACCGATAAAGATCTTCGTAGAATATGTAGGAGCCAATATGGGCATCCAGGTCCCGCTATTGGTTATTGACCGGAGACGTGTCTCGGTCATGTCTACATTGTTCTCGAACCGTAGGGTCCGCACGCTTAAGGTTTCGATGACAGTTATATTATGAGTTTATGAGTTTTGATGTACCGAAGGAGTTCGGAGTCCCGGATAAGATCGGGGACATGACGAGGAGTCTCGAAATGGTCGAGACGTAAATATCGATATATTGGACGACTATATTCGGACTTCGGAAAGGTTCCGAGTGATTCGGGTATTTTTCGGAGTACCGGAGAGTTACGGGAATTCGCCGGGAGAAGTATTGGGCCTTATTGGGCCATACGAGAAAGAGAGAGGGGCTGCCTAGGGCAGGCCGCGTGCCCCCCAAGGCCTAGTCCGAATTGGACTAGGGGGAGGGGCTGCGCCCCTTCCTTGTTTCCTACTCCTACTACATGGAAGGACTCCTAGTTGGACTAGGAAAGGGGGAATCCTACTTCCCCTAGGGCGCGCCATAGAGAGGGCCGGCCCTCCCCTCCTCCACTCCTTTATATACGGGGGCAGGGGACACCCCATAGACACACAAGTTGATCTTCGTGATCGTTCCTTAGCCGTGTGCGGTGCCCCCCTCCACCATATTCCACCTCGGTCATATTGTAGCAGTGCTTAGGCGAAGCCTTGCGACGGTAGAACATCAAGATCGTCACCACGCCATCGTGCTGACGGAACTCCTCCCCGACGCTTTGCTGGATCGGAGCCCGGGGATCGTCATCGATCTAAACGTGTGCCAAGAACTCGGAGGTGCCGGAGTAACGGTGCTTGGATCGGTCGGATCGGGAAGACGTACGACTACTTCCTCTACGTTGCGTCAACACTTCCGCTTCGGTCTACGAGGGTACGTAGACAACACTCTCCCCTCTCGTTGCTATGCATCACCATGATCTTGCGTGTGCGTAGGAATTTTTTTGAAATTACTACGTTCCCCAACACCTCTCCCCCACTTCTAAAACATTTTCAAAAAAAACACAAAAATATTTGCCTTTTTATTTGCTTTCTTTCCGTTTGTCTTTATGTCTTACTTGGTTTGTTGCTCATTTGCTTGGTATAGTTGTGTATTTATTGAAAATTAGAAAGCAAAACGTTTATGGATCCACTTAAAGTTTCTACTTGGATCATCTTCGATACATATGTGCTCGTGCTGAAACTCCAAGTAGTTTAGTTGAGGGAAAATCATTAGATGAGCATGCTCATTTTGTGCATCACCATTTGTCTCAAAAGGGGGACTATTATAGAATGAAATAAATTGTTTGCTATGCTATGCTTGGAATCTATCTGAAATTTATGATTTTACTTGTTGCTCTGAAAACCCTAAAAAACACCTTCCCTGCCTATGTGAGTTTAATGATCATGAAATTATATCTTCTTATGCCAAAGGTGTTTATAGTTACTATGACATTGAACAAATTGAAGAATTTTTCACTTTTAAGGGTGCTTATGAAGTTGCTCAGCGATGGAGGAACTGTTTGACTGGCTTAACTTTGGGATCGACATTAAGGTGATGCTCAGCGAATTCTCTCGGTACACCTAGCATGTCAGAAGGTTTCCATGCAAAGATGTCCCGATTCTCATGGATGAACTTGATGAGCGCGCTTTCCTATTTCGGATCCATCCTAGCGCCCACAGTAAACTACTGAGAAGAGTCGCCAGGGACAAAATCCACTTGCTTTGTATCATCAGTCGACTTGAACTTTAGCAGACGGTCGTGTTCAGTAGTAGGCTTTTTCAAAGGAATATCCGTCGAGTCAACATTTTCCTTATAAAACTTAAGCTCCTTGGTCGCACAAGCCGCCTCTGCATAAGCGACGTCTCCTTCTTCACACTCCAAGGCAACTTTCCGATCTCCATGAATCTTAATTGTCCCCTTTGGCCATTGCATCTTCAATGGTAAGTAAACATAGTAAGGGCGGGACATGAAACGAGCATAAGCCGGCCGTCCAAACAGCACATGATATGGACTCTTGATTTTGACTACTTCAAACCACAAAGTCTCTGCTCTATAGTTATATTCATCACCAAATGCAACTTCCAGGGCAATCTTCCCCACAGGGTATGCCGACTTTCCTGGCACCACTCCATGAAAGACTGTGGAAGGCGGCTTAAGATTCTTCTACATGAGATTCATCCACCGAAAAGTGTCGTAATACAAGATGATAATACTGCTACTACCATCCATAAGCACCTTGGTGAACTTTTATCCTCCTACCTGGGGGCCACCACAAGAGCGAGATGACCCGGACTATCAACCTGGGGCAGGTGATCTGCGCAGATCCAAGTTATTGTGTGCTCGGGCCACCTCAAATATTGTGGAATAGCTGGCTCAACTACATGAACCGCCCATTTAGGAACCTTCTGACCATGCTTGTAGGTACTTGTAGTGAAGACATGATATTGCCCATTGTTCGGTTGCTTGGGGTTACTCTGATATCCAAACTGGTTATTCCCTTGGCCAGACTGTTGATGACTCTGATTCTGATAGCCAGAGTTTGAGCTGCCTCCATTGAAGTCGGACCATGGTAACCCGCCAGACGGTCCATTGCCATTATTAGGATGCTGCTGAAATATCTGGTTCTTAAGCTTCTGCATGATATGACAACCCTTCCAAGCATGTTTGGCTGGCTTGTGAGGACAACTGTGCTTTGGACAAGGGCTATTGAGCATTTCCTCCAGACTCTGTGACTTTCCTCCATTAAAAGGCTGCTTACCATTCTCATTATGATGTTGATTCTTATACCCAGTGTTGGTGTTATCCACCAGATCTGACCCACCATCGGGGTGCCTGCGCTTACCACCATTGCCCTGATTATTGCCATTGTGCCCGGCCATATTCTGCTGTTGGCCCTTAGCTCCACCGTTTTTCTCGCCCTTGTTAGACTTATCATCATCAGAACTGGGGTCCTTTGTATTGTCAGAATCTACATATTTTGTGAGAGCGCTCATGAGTTCCCCCATGTCCTGACACGTATGCTTGAGCCGCCCGAGCTTCTACTTAAGGGGCAAAAAATGACAATTCCTCTCCAGAATCAAAACAGCTTGAGCCGCCGCAATGTTGCCTGATGAGTGGATGATGGCAGAGACCTGCCAAACCCAATGATGGGCCGACTCATCCTCCCGTTGTACACACTGATCTAAATCAACAACCGTGAGTGGCTGCTTGCATGTCCCTTGAAAGTTCTTGATAAAATGCGCCTTCAACTCCGCCCCTGAGCTGATAGAATTAGGAGGCATGCCTTTTAACCATGTACGAGTCGGCCCCTCCAACATCATAGTGAAATATTTGGTGCAAACTATATCGTTCACTTCCAGCATGTCCATGGCTAACTCATAGCCCTCAACCCAAGTTGTTGGCTCAAGATCCACCATATAATTGGGCACCTTTCGAGGACCTTTGAAATCCTTAGACATACGCTTGTTGCTGATACATCTCCATCGTATCTACTTTTCCAAACTCTTCTGCCCTTGTTTTGGACTCTAATTTGCATGATTTGAATGGAACTAACCCGGACTGGCGCTGTTTTCAGCAGAATTTCCATGGTGATATTTTTGTGTGGAAATAAAAGTTCTCAGAATGACCTGAAACTTCACGGAGAATATTTTTGGAATAAAAAAATATTGGCAAAAGAATCAACAGAGGGGGACCCACCACCTGTCCACAAGGGTGGGGGCGCGCCCCCTGGCTTGTGGGTCCCACAAAGCTCCACCGACCTCAACTCCAACTCCATATATTCACATTCTAGGAGAAAAAGAGAGAAGGAGTCATCGCGTTTTAAGATACAGAGCCACCGTCACCCCTTGTTCTTCATCGGGAGGCCAGATCTGGAGTCCGTTCGGGGCTCCGGAGAGGGGAAATCGTCACCATCATCATCACCAACCTTCCTCCATCACCAATTTCATGATGCTCGTCGCCGTGTGTGAGTAATTTCATCGTAGTCTTGCTGGACGGTGATGGGTTGGATGAGATTTATCATGTAATCGAGTTAGTTTTGTTAGGGTTTGATCCCTAATATCCACTATGTTCTGAGGTTGATGCTACTATGACTTTGCTATGCCTAATGCTTGTCACTAGGGCCTGAGTGGCATGATTTCAGATCTGAACCTATTATGTTTTCATGAATATATTTGTGTTCTTGATCCGATCTTACAAGTTATAGTCACCTACTACATGTTATGATCCGGCAACCTCGGAGTGACAATAGCCGGGACACTTCCCGGTGATGACCGTAGTTTGAGGAGTTCATGTATTCATTAAGTGCTAATGCTTTGGTCTGGTTCTCTATTAAAAGGAGGCCTTAATATACATTAGTTTCCAATAGGACCTGATACGTCTCCAACGTATCTATAATTTTTTATTGTTCCATGCTATTATATTATCTGTTTTGGATGTTAATGGGCTTATTTATACACTTTTATATTATTTTTGGGACTAACCTACTAACACAAGGCCCAGTGCAAATTGTTGTTTTTTTGCCTATTTCAGTGTTTCGCAGAAAAGGAATATCAAACGGAATCCAAACGGAATGAAACCTTCGGGAGAGTTATTTTTGGAACAAACGTGATCCAGGGGACTTGGAGTGGACGTCAAGAAATCAACCAGGAGGCCACAAGGCAGCGCGCCTACCCCCTGGGCGCGCCCTCCACCCTCGTGGGCCCCTCGTGGCTCCATTGACCTACTTCTTCCTCCTATATATATCCATATACCCCGAAAACATATAGGACGACCACGAAACCCTATTTCCACTGCTGCAACCTTCTGTACCCAAGAGATACCATCTTGGGGCCTTTTCCGGAGCTCCGCCGGAGGGGGAATCGATCACGGAGGGCTTCTAAATCAACACCATAGCCTCTCCGATGATGTGTGAGTAGTTTACCTCAGACCTTCGGGTCCATAGTTATTAGCTAGATGGCTTCTTCTCTCTCTTTGGATCTCAATACAAAGTTCTCCTCGATCTTCTTGGAGATCTATTTGATGTAACTCTTTTTGCAGTGTGTTTGTCGAGATCCGATGAATTGTGGGTTTATGATCAAGTTTATCTATGAACAATATTTGATTCTTCTCTGAAATCTTTTATGTATGATTGGTTATCTTCACAAGTTTCTTTGAATTATCAGTTTGGTTTGGCCTACTAGATTGATCTTTCTTGCAATGGGCGAAGTGCTTAGCTTTAGGTTCAATCTTATGGTGTCCTTTCCCTCTATTAATTATGGTAATTCCTACAACAATTATTATGGAAATTATAATAATATGCCCTCTGATTTTGAATCTAGTATTAAAGAATTTATTAGTTCGCAAAAGATTTTCAATGCTTTGATTGAAGAAAAATTGGCTAAGATTGATGAGTTGGCTAGGAACGTGGATAGAATTTCTCTTGATGTTGATTCTTTGAAACTTAGATCTATTCCACCTAAGCATGATATCAATGATTCTCTCAAAGCCATGAGAATTTCCATTGATGAGTGCAAAGAAAGAACCGCTAGGATGCGTGCAAAAAAGGATTGCTTTATAAAAGTGTGTCCTTCTAGTTTTGATGATAATAAGGATGAAGATCTAAAAGTGATTGATGTGTCTCCTATTAAATATTTGTTTCGCAATATGAATCTTGATAATGATGAGACTTGTGATGAGTGAACTTTAGTTAAAAGGCGTCCCAATGATTCGGAGTTTTTAGATCTTGATGCTAAAATTAATAAAAGTGGGATTGGAGAGGTCAAACTTCACATAGCAATGAACCCACTATTTTGGATTTCAAGGAATTTAATTATGATAATTTTTCTTTAGTAAATTGTATTTCCTTGTTGCAATCCATGCTAAATTCTCCGCATGCTTATAATCAAAATAAAGATTTTACTAAACATACTGTTGATGCTTTCATGAAATCTTATGAAGAAAAGCTTGAATTGGAAGTTTCTATCCCTAGAAAACTTTATGATGAGTGGTGAGGGAGTCCGGGATTAGGGGGTCTCCGGACAGCCGGACTCTATCCTTTGGCCGGACTATTGGACTATGAAGATACAAGATTGAAGACTTCGTCTAGTGTCCGGATGGGACTCTACTTGGCGTGGAAGGCAAGCTAGGCAATACGGATATGGATATCTCCTCCTTTGTAACCGACCTTGTGTAACCCTAACCCTCTCCGGTGTCTATATAAACCGGAGGGTTTTTGTCCGTAGGACAACATACAACCATACCATAGGCTATCTTCTAGGGTTTAGCCTCTCCGATCTCGTGGTAGATCAACTATAATACCCATATCGTCAAGAATAAATCAAGCAGGACGTAGGGTTTTACCTCCATCAAGAGGGCCCGAACCTGGGTTAAACATCGTGTCCCCTGCCTCCTGTTACCATCCGCCTTAGACGCACAGTTCGGGACCCCCTACCCGAGATCCGCCGGTTTTGACACCGACATTGGTGCTTTCATTGAGAGTTCCTCTATGTCGTCGCCGTTAGGCTCGATGGCTCCTACGATCATCGATAGCAATGCAGTCCAGGGTGAGACTTTTCTCCCTGGACAGATCTTTGTGTTTGGCGGCTTCGCACTGCGGGCCAACTCGCTTGGCCATCTGGAGCAGATCGAAAGTTACGCCCCTGGCCACCATGTCAGATTTGGAAGCTTAAATTACACAGCCGATGCCCATGGAGACTTGATCTTCGACGGATTCGAGCCCCGGCCTTGTGCGCCACGCGTTCACGATGGGTACGATTTAGCTCTGCCATTTGACCGAATTTAGGAGATCGCACTGGCAGCCACTCCGAGCCTCAATTCGGAGCTAGCTGTGCCATCCATGGATGGGTGGATAGACCCCATCACGGAGGCCGTATCCTTGGCAGCGATCGAGCCGAATATCGACCTTACCCTTCACGAGAGTTGTGGTGTCAAACTGCCGGATCCCTCTCCGGCCACGGACTCCGAACCGCCTGCGCCCGTTCCTATCAAATCCGATTGGGCGCCGATCATGGAGTTTACCTCTACGAATATTTTTCAGCATTCGCCCTTTGGCGACGTACTGAACTCATTAAGGTCTCTCTCCTTGTCAGGAGGATCCTGGCCGAACTATGTCCAGCAGGATTGGGATGCGGATGACGAAGAAATTCGCCGCCCACCCACCACCCACTTAGTAGCCACTGTCGACGATTTAACCGACATGCTTGACTTCGACTCCGAAAACATCGACGGTATGAACGACGATGCAGGAGACGAACAGGAACCACTGCCCACAGGGCACCAGACGCCCACTTCATCACATGACGTATACATGGTGGACACACCAAAAGAAAATGACGATGAGGAACGGAAGGACGCAACGAAGGGTTGTCCCCTCAAGAAGCAGTCAAAGCGGCGGCGTAAGCGCCGCCCCAAATCCCGCCTCGGCAGAAACAACGATCTTATAGACCCAGCATTAGAGCAGGGTGAACAATTGTTGGACCACAGCAACACTGAGAATCAAACGAAACAACCCGACTCTGTCAAAGATAATAATCCAGACGACATCACACCGGACAGACACCCGGGGCAACAGAATGCCCATCAAAGGCTTGTCGCCACCGCGAGGAGTCTAAAAAAGCAGAAGCAAAGGCTCAAGGCTGTGCAAGACACACTCAGAATCAGATGGAGTAAAGTACTCAACACAGCGGTGAAGTACGGCGGTAACCGCCACACCTGAATTCAATGAGGAGGCCTTAGATCCCCCGCAGCCAAAAATTAAAATGGCCATCTGGCCGGATAGACGACCTCACGGCCAACATAGAACGGCGAACAACGCCACACATGAGCCAATACGTGATCCACGTGAGGGCTCGCATCAAAAGGACGACGCAACCAGATCCATTTATGGACCACGCAAGCGCGCTCCGGCATATGATGCAACACAACAAACATCCGAACACCACGGTACACCCAGATACAGGGGTGCCGCACACCCCCTATGTTTCACCGATGAGGTGCAGGACCATGAATTTCCAGAGGGATTCAAACCCGTAAACATAGAGGCATACGACGGAACAACAGACCCTGGGGTCTGGATTGAGGACTATATCCTCCATATCCATATGGCTCGAGGAGATGATCTCCACGCCATCAAGTACTTACCCCTCAAGCTCAAAGGGCCAGCTCGGCACTGGCTTAAAAGCCTCCCCGAAAGCTCCATTGGAAGCTGGGAAGAGCTCAAAGACGCTTTTCGGGCAAATTTTCAAGGGACTTATGTCCGACCTCCGGATGCGGACGATTTGAGTCATATAACTCAACAGCCCGAAGAGTCAGCCCGAAACCTTTGGAATAGGTTTCTTACTAAAAAGAACCAAATAGTTGACTGTCCGGACGCCGAAGCCTTGGCAGCCTTTAAGCACAGCGTCCGAGAGGAATGGCTTGCCAGACACCTCGACCAAGAAAAGCCGAGAACAATGGCAGCATTAACAAGCCTCATGACCCGCTTTTGCATGGGCGAGGACAGCTGGCTAGCCCGATGCAGCACTAGCGACCCAAGTACATCCGAAGTTAGAGACGGAAATGGGAAATCACGACGCAGCAAAAATAATAAGCGCCGGAATAAAGAAGACAGCCCGAAGAGCACGGCAGTAAACGCCGGATTCAGCAGCTCCCGGCCAGGTCAGCAAAAGCCACCCTCTAAAGGCGCTAGAGATGAACTGTCCAGCTTAAACAAAATTCTGGACCAAATATGTCAGATCCATAGCACCCCCGATAAACCTGCAAATCATACCCACAGAGAATGTTGGGTCTTCAAGCAGCCCGGCAAGCTCAATGTCGAACATAAGGGGCAGGATACACCAAGCGAAGACGAGGATGAGCCTTGCCAGCAAAACACTGGGGAACAGAAGAAATTTCCACCAGAAGTCAAAATAGTAAACATATTACACGTGATAAAGGGGAGAAGCAAAGCGGCACTCCCAGATAAACATGCCCAAGGGCCTATCACCGCGGAGCTCTGCCACTGGGCGTCTCAACCAATCACCTTCGACTATCAGGATTACTCGGCAAGTATCCGGAGCGCAGGATGGGATGCCTTGGTATTAGATCCAATAATTGAGGGATACCACTTCACACGAGTCCTGATGGACGGCGGCAGCAGCTTAAACCTGATATATCAGGACACAATCCGCAAAATGGGGATAGACCCAACAAAAATTTGCCACAGCAATACTACCTTTAGAGGAGTAACACCAGGCCCAGGGGCTCATTGCACGGGCTCCCTGCTACTAGAGGTTATATTCAGCTTCCCCGACAACTTCCGTAGCAAAAATTTAACCTTCCACATTGCTCCATTCCAAAGTGGCTATCAAGCACTACTTGGACGTGAAGCTTTCGCTCGCTTTAACGCAATACCACATTACGCTTCCCTCACGCTTAAGATGCCCGGTCCACGTGGCATCATTACAGTACATGGAAATATTGAGCGATCCCTGCGCGCCGAAGAGAGTGCGGCTGCCTTGGCAGCCGCACACTAAAACGGCCTCACCAACTAAAGCATTCGATAGGTCATCAAGACCACAGACACGGTTAGATGAGTACGGCACAGCTATATGTAATTCATATAGGTTTGATGACCACACCCCTATGACAAACACAAGGGGCTCAACACGCGCAGACAAGTGGCAATTTTTACTCATCTTGAACTGTACATGGTTTCTTTAAAACCTACCTTTTTGCACGACAACTTTTCACCTAAGTTCCTCTCTTTTACAGATGACCATCATGCTACACCCGTCCAGGATACGGCACAACGGAGGCACAGGCGTAGACGTGCAACAGGGACCCGTTCAAAGGATTCTTTTTAGATTAAGACCCTGCATCAACCTTTTTTACTGTCTCTTGTTGATACACTTCCCTCGGATTCTCAGTACAATTGAGAAGGATGCTGGCATCTTGGCATGTGGCCACGCCAGAACAATGCTCGTACCTGGACACCAGGGGCTTCTTACAAAGGGCACTGTTTAGGCCCGGTTTACACCATAAAGACCGAATACCTTAGGGAGTGTTCGGCGTCGCGAGTTTGGCCTCATATGCATCAGCTCCGAATCATGTCTTTGGTCAAATGTTGGGTTTGCCCAGCTCTTGTGTTTTGCTGCCTTACGTTCTGCTCTATCGGCTAAGGCGGCACCAGGAGAACTACTGCGATTGTGCCCTGGTTCATCCGGACGAGCACCTCAGTAGAGAAAGCCGAAAACTGACTGTAATGATATAGCGCGAGACTGGTTAACCACTCGATGACCTATCAGAATCTTAGAATTCCTCCGCCTTAACGAAGGGCCGTTTCCCGGCCGGGCATGTATGCGCCCCGAATTCGGGCGAGTGCGGAGCCATCACGGGCTATATAGTAGCCCCACTGTCAAACTCCCATGGCTAAGTGAAAGTGTTAAAGCATTATAGTCCGGTTGCCTAGTTCGCTTCACTATTTGTAACACCCCGAGACCATTGTGCCAGTTGTCTCCCAGTTATTCGCCGTCATTGCCATGTCATTTGCTTGCGTGTTGCATCTTGTCATGTCATCATGTGCATTGCATCATCATGTTTTCAAAACTTGCATCCGTCCGGGTTCCCCCAGTTCCTTCTGTTGTCCGTTCTGAGCCTAGTCACACTTGCACGCGCCCGCGGCATGTCTGAAATATTATTTTATAAGTGGCTGGAAAATGTTCTCGGAATGGGATGAAAGTTGGCGTGTGGTCTTATTATAGTGTAGATAGACCGCCTGTCAAGTTTCATCGCATTCGGAGTTCGTTTAACGCCCCAACGGTTAACTATAGCGGCAATATAGTCGGTCTAACATCGGACGTTTTCGGTCTCCAGAAACAGTTGCCGGGCTGGACTCCTCTCATCTCATCTCAGCCCACTACCACTCACCGCCAGGCCCTACCTAACCTCTCTCGTCAGCTCGCGACCCTCCTCGCGCGAGCGCCCGAAAGCTGTCCCGGACCCGACCCGGGCAGTCGTCACCGTTGGATCCGGAACATCCCCAAACATCTACAAAACATCTCCGTTTTGTTAATTGGGCTCCCTAACTATTTTCTCGGACCGAGCATATTTTTGTGAGTCCAATTAAATTACCTGCATGTTCAAATTCGTTCCCTAAATCCCTCTTCTTCCTTTTCTTCTCTCTATTTTTCTTTCTTTCTTGTCTCCCTCTTTCTTTTAAGGAGTGTACGTGAGAGAGGTTAAGAGAGCAGAGCCCGCAGTCAGGCGGCCTGCTTCCCCGTGGCCCATTTGGCTAAGGGCCTCCCACGCTAACCCACCTATACTGCTAAACCTAGCCAGTCCCTCGACCCCCCTCGTTTTCTCTCCCTCGCGCCGCCACACAGGGACGACGAGCCCGATCCCATCTCCCCTCCTCACCTCTCGTTCCTTCCTGTAGCGAACCTAGACCCGCTCGATCCCCATCACCAGCGCCCACGCTCCTCTCTCCTCTCGCCCGATCCATGGCCTCTCCCTTCCTCTCGCTGCCGCCTCATCTTGCCGGTTCGCCATCGTCGTTTTTGACAGGAGCAGCAACTCACATGGCCGCTAGCCCCCGCAGTGCCAGGCCGGCCCGCCGCCGCCATCGCGAGCATGCGCCCCTGCCAGCTACCAAGCCCATCACCTCGCGCCTCTGCTTCTCCTCATGTCGCATGAAGCACTCCCGCGCCGCCAGTGGAAGCCAACTCTGCGGCACCTCCGGTCGCTGCCGTCCAGGACGACCCCAAGCTCCTGCTGCAGTCGCTGCCCGAGCCGTCCTCTCCGGCCAACTCTGCCGCGCCTCACCCCTTCCTCTGCTCCCTTTAGTCCTCCTCCTCGTCGCTGCCATAGCCACAAGCCGAGGCTTGCCTCGCCGCCCCTTCAACCGTCCTGTGCCCGCGGTCGCGCAGCACCATTTTTGCTACTTCTATGAGCATGTGGCCCTTGTTGGACCGAACGCCTCCGTCCCCAATCCATCAAGTACCCCGGAGCTCACTTGGACACCAAGTACAACGATGATCCGCGAAGACCCTAGCTGCGCCAAGTTCCTCTTCGACCAACGTACAACTACCAGTGCACTCCTCAAGTCCGACTACAACGTGAACAACTACCGTCTCTGAAGAACCATACCCGGACCGTCAAGCACCTTCTCCGAGGATTTTGCCAAGTACCATGACATGACGACCCTCGAATGCGTCAAGTACCACTACCGTCAAGTACCTCTTCGCAAGACCAAGTTCCTCTACGACATGTGTATGACTACCGCCGCCGTGATTTTCGACAAGACATCGTGAGCCTCTACTTTCTGTTCAATCTATCCTAGAGTTTGTACTAGAATAACACCTTAAGACACAAATCAACCAAAACCCTAATGTCACCTAGATACTCCAATGTCACCTCAAGTATCTGTGGGTATGATTATACGATATGCATCACACAATCTCAGATTCATCTATTCAAACAACACAAAGAACTTCAAAGAGTGCCACGAAGTTCCTACCAGAGAGTCAAGACGAAAATGTGTGCCAACCCCTATGCGTAGGTTCATGGGCGGAACCCGCAAGTTGATCACCAAAACATACATCAAGTGGATCAATAGAATACCCCATTGTCACCACGGGTATCCCACGCAAAACATACATCAAGTGTTCTCAAATCCTTAAAGACTCAATCCGATAAGATAACTTCAAAGGGAAAACTCAATCCATTACAAGAGAGTGGAGGGGAGAAACATGGTAGGATCCAAATATAATAGCAAAGCTCGCGATACATCAAGATCGTATCACCTCAAGAACACGAGAGAGAGAGAGAGATCAAACACATAGCTACTGGTACATACCCTTAGCCTCGAGGGAGAACTACTCCCTCCTCGTCATGGAGAGCACCGGGATGATGAAGATGGCCACCGAAGAGGGATTCCCCCTCCGGCAGGGTGCCGGAACGGGTCTAGATTGGTTTTTGGTTGCTACAGAGGCTTCTGGCGGAAGAAATACATCAGGGGAGCCACAAGGGGCCCACGAGTGTGGAGGGCGCGCCCAGGAGGGTGGGCGTGCCCCCTGCCTCGTGCTCTCCTCATTGATCCCATGACGTGCACTCCAAATCTCCTGTATTGCTTTCTTTCCAAAAATAACTTTTCTGAAGGTTTCATTACGTTTGGACTCCATTTGATATTCCTTTTCTGCGAAACACTGAAACAAGGGAAAAACAGAAACTGGCATTGGGCTCTGGGTTAATAGGTTAGTCCCAAAAATCGTATAAAATAGCATATAAATGCATATAAAACATCCAAGGTTGATAATATAATAGCATGGAACAATCAAAAATTATAGATATGTTGGAGACTTATCACGTTACTCTGTTCTTATGAACTTAATACTCTAGATGCATGCTGGATAGCGGCCGATGTGTGGAGTAATAGTAGTAGATGCAGAATTGTTTTGGTCTACTTGTCGCGGACGTGATGCCTATATACATGATCATGCCTAGATATTCTCATAATTATGCACTTTTCTATCAATTGCTCGACAGTAATTTGTTCACCCACCGTAATACTTATGCTATCTTGAGAGAAGCCACTAGTGAAACCTATGACCCCCGGGTCTATTCTCTATTATATTAATCTCCCATCAACAAGCTATTTCTATTATCATTTATTTTGCAATCTTTATTTTCCAATCTATATCATAAAAATACCAAAAATATTTATCTTATTATTATTATCTTTGTCAGGTCTCACTCTCTTAAGTGACTGTGAAGGGATTGACAACCCCTTTATCGTGTTGGTTGCGAGGTTCTTATTTGTTTGTGTAGGTATGAGGCACTTGCGTGTAGTCTCCTACTGGATTGATACCTTGGTTCTCAAAAACTGAGGGAAATACGTACGCTACTTTACTGCATCACCCTTTCCTCTTCAAGGGAAAACCAACGCAGTGCTTAAGAGGTAGCAGGACCCCGCTGCCACGGGAGGGTAGGACAAAAGATTTCATGCAAGTTCTTTTTCATAAGCACGTATGACTATATTCGGAATACATGCCTACATTATATTGATGAATTGGATCTAGTTCTATGTCACCCTAGGTTATAACTGTTGCATGATGAATGCCATCCGACATAATTATCCATCATTGATGCATTACCTACAAGTTAGTTTCATATTGATCTTTGCTAAAGTTACTTTTTCGTTGCCACTGTTACGATTGCAACAAAACTACTACTGTTACTTTTGCCACTTTTACCGTTACTTCCATACTACTTTGCTATTAAATAATTTGATGCAGATTAAGCCTTTCAGGTGTGGTTGAATTGACAACTTAGCTGCTAATAATTGACAATATTCTTTGGCTCCCCTTGTGTCGAATCAATAAGTTTGGGTTGAATACTCTACCCTCGAAAATTGTTGTGATCCCCTATACTTGTGGATTATCAAGACCATTTTTTGGCGCCATTGCCGGCGAGCATAGCTCTATTCTCTGAGTCACTTAGGATTTATATCGGTTGATCACTATGAGGAATTTGAAAGATACCAGAACCAAGATTTTTCCGTCTACTACGAGGGGAGGTAAGGAACTGCCATCTAGCTCTGCACTTGATTCTCCTTCTGTTTTCAGTAAGCTCGCGACACCTACACCTGCTATTGATTCCGATATGTCGCATGTTATTGATGATGCCACTTCTTCTATGCATGATGCTTATGATGATACTACTTCTTTGCTTGATAATACTGTGCCACTAGGTGAATTTCTTGATGAACAACTTGCTGGGTTAGAGAGAATGACATTACTAAAACTGATGATATTATTGAAACTGAAGATTATGATTCTCCCCCTAGATATGAAATGCATGTTGTACCTGAGGGTTATATTATGGATGAAGAAACTGCTAGAGACTTTTTTGCTTGCAATGATAGAGATGATCTTAAGAAACTGTTAGCTAAGCTGAAAGAAAAGTCTTTGAATGCTAGAATGCAATATGATCCTAAGTTTGCTACCTCACCTATCTTTGTTACTGATAAGGATTATGAATTCTCTATCGATCCTGAGTTAATTACTTTGGTTGAATCTGATCCTTTATATGGTTATGAATTTGAAACTATTGTGGCACATCTTACTAAATTGAATGATATAGCCACCCTATTTGCTCATGAGGAAAAAATTCGCTATTACTATATTCTAAAATTGTTTCCTTTCTCATTAAAGGGTGATGCTAAAGTATGGTTTAATTCTCTTGCTTCTGGTTGTGTGCGTAGTCTACAGGATATGATTTACTACTTCTCGGAAAAATATTTCCCTGCTCATAAGAAACAAGCTGCTTTAAAGGAAATATTTAACTTTGTACAAATTGAAGAAGCGAGTCTCCCACAAGCTTGGGGGAGGCTTCTCCAATTACTTAATGCTTTGCCTGATCATCCTCTCAAGAAAAATGAAATACTTGATATCTTTTATAATGGACTAAACGATGCTTCCAGAGACCACCTGGATAGTTGTGCCGGTTGTGTTTTCAGGGAACGAACTATTTAGCAAGCTGAATTGCTATTGACTAATGTAATGATAATGATTGGACAATTCCTAAACCAACTCCTAAGCCAACTCCTAAGAAAAGGGGTATTCTATTTCTCAGTCCTGAAGATATGCAAGAGGCAAAGAAATCTATGAAAGAAAAGGGTATTAAAGCTGAAGATGTTAAGAATTTACCGCCTATTGAAGAAATACATGGTCTTGATAACCCGCCATAGTAGTAGAGGTAAACTCTCTCTATAGATTTGATGAAGGTGATATTCCTTATAATAAGTCTGCTAGTCAATGCTTGGATGAGTTTAATAATTTTATTGTTAAACAAGAAATTTTCAATGCTTATGTTAGTAGACAATTGAAACATAATGCTTACATGCTTGACTACTTGGGTGATTATATGAGTAGAACTGATTATATGAGTAGAACTTTTAATGATCTTAAGCTTATTAGTAAACATGCTTCCATGGTTACAACTCAAGTAGAACAAGTAATTAAGGCACAAGATGATTTGCTTAATGAGTTGAATAGTAAGAATAATGATAATGATGTTAGGGTTATGACTAGACGTGGTAAGATGGCCCATGAACCTCTGTATCCTGAGGGCCTTCCTAAGAGAATTGAGCAAGATTGTCAGAGAGTTAATACTGATGCACCTAGTCCTAGTAATAAAAGTAAAATAAAAGTGATAGGACTTTGCATGCTTCTCATGAACCTGTTATAGACACACATGAGAATCCAAATAATATTTCTATTTCTGATGTTGAGACACAATCTGGTGATGAACATGAACCTAGTGATAATGTTAATGATGATGTTCATGTTGATGCTCAACCTAGTAATGATAATGATGTAGAGATTGAACCTGTTGTTGATCTTGATAACCCACGATAAAAGAATCAACGTTATGATAAGAGAGACTTTTTTGCTAGGAAACATGGTAAAGAAAGAGAACCATGGGTTCACAGACCCATGCCCTTTCCTCCTAAGCAATCCAAGAAAAAAGATGATGTGGATTTTGAGCGCTTTGCTAAAATGATTAGACCTATCTTTTTGCGTATGCGTTTGACTGATATGCCTTAAATGCCTCCTTATGCTAAGTAATGAAAGATTTGTTACAAATAAAAGAAAGATACCAGAAGCTGAAATTCCCACCATGCTTGCTAATTACACTTTTAAGGGTGGACCAAAGAAACTAGGAGATCCAGGAGTACCAACTACACCATGCTCCATTAAAAGAAACTATGTTAAAACTGCTTTATGTGATCTTGGAGCCGGTGTTAGTGTTATGCCTTTCTCTTTATACAGTAGACTTGAATTGAATAGGTTGACACCTACTGAAATCTCTTTGCAAATGGCTCATAAATCAACTGCTATACCCATCGGTATTTGTGAGGATGTGCCTATTTTGGTTGCAAACGTTACTATCTTAACAGACTTTGTTATTCTTGGTATTCCCGAGGACGACAGTATGTCGGTCATCCTTGGTAGACCCTTTTTAAATACTGCAGGGGCTGTTATTGATTGCAACAAAGGCAATGCCACCTTTCATGTTAATGGTAATGAGTATACGGTACACTTTCCGAAGAAACAACCTCAAGTTCATAGTATCAATTCTATTGGAAAATTTTCAACTATTACTATTGGAGGTTTTGAATTCCCTCTTCCTACTGTCAAGAAGAAATATGATATTCTTACTGTTGGGGACATGCATATCCCCGTTGAGGTAACTTAGCGTTATTCGAAAATTCTCTGGTTTCGTGTCATTCGGGACAAGTTTGTTAATAAGACTTGATCAACCTTGTTAATGGATTCCTTTTGATGGGCATGAGATGGATGAATTTAGAAAGCACAACTTTTTATACCTACTTTTTACTTTTTGTTATTTAGATTAAATAAAGCAAAAATAGTATATTCTATCGGTTTTCTCAATTATCCGTGAAATAAAATGTCCCAAAAATAAAAGTTCTCCAAATGCCCTGAAAATTTAGTATGATTTTTTTATAGATTATTTGAGAATTTCTGGCACTGAACATGCACCAGGGGGATGCCCAAGTGGGACACAAGGGTGGAGGGCGCGCCCTACCCCCTAGGCGCGCCCCCTGCCTTATGGATCCCACGTGGGTGCCCTCCAATTATTCTAGCACCCATTCACTTCGTCTTCCTCCAGAAAAATCATCCCGTAGCTCAAACCCGTGTTCTTGCTCATTTTGCTGCCATTTTCGATCTCCTTGCTCAAAGCTCCATTCGCAAAACTGCTTTGGGGGATTGTTCTTTGATATGTGACTCCTCCAATGGTCCAATTAGTTTTTGTTTTAGTGCTTTATTTATTGCAAATTTTTGCTGCTGTGGTGACCCTGTTCTTGAGCTTACATGTCAAATTTATATGGTCCAAAGTAGTTTTGATGCATAATATAGCTTCTAGACACTTGTAGGAGTAGTTGCTATCAATCTTGTTGAGTTTTGTTCACTTTTATTTTGAGTCGCTAAAAATTTCAGAAATTTTCAGAGGAAGAAAATGATGAGGAGATTGTTGAGAGGCTCCTCAAGCCAGGGTGCGAAGGAAGAAGAAAATGAGGAGGAGAAGAAGCCCAAGTACAATCTTCCTTGCACCGCGGAGGTTCAGCCGTGTGAATGGCCATGCGATGCATTCATGGAGGCGGCCGGAATTCATGAGGATTTCTATTATTTGCGGGGAATGCAGGCATCACCGACTTCCACCATGACCAGTGTGATCAGTACCTCCTAGTCACTGATACTTTCGTGCAAAATTTTCGTTTTCATGCTAAGAGATCACGGCCCATGGTAGATTTTTACTTATATGATGAGTATAAGGAGATGACGCTTTATGACTTTTGTGAGGTTTGTAAATTACTTATGAGGGCAGCGTCGATGAGCCACGTCCTAGAGATGTGGAAGCTTTTATTGATGAAGTTACCGTAGGGGAAAGGAGAATGGTATCGGAAGCGAGAGTGGCTAGTTTAAATTTTTCCTATTTTGCGCTATTACTCATTATTTGCGGGGAGATGTTTAATTGGTCGCGGGGAGAGTGGAGGTCTTAGTGCTCCTGACCTTGCTATTTTGCGCCATGCTTTACTTCGTGATAGAACTTTTAGTTTAGGCACTATGGTTGCTAGACGGTTGAGTTTAAACCGTAGTAAGGGTCCTATCTTTGGAGGTATCTATGCCTCACGCCTCTCTAAACACTTTGAGATACCTATTAGGCACGATGGGAAGGAGGAGATGGTACTACCTACTGTTTACCTAGACTATAATAGTATGGTCTTACATGATTTTATTCATAATGATAAGGACAAGAGGCTCATATATAACAGCAAGAAGACTTGTCAGATTATTACCTTGCTTGCACCTTCTTTGTTTAATATTCATTTAGGCATGTACCTCATCATGCCCGAGGACATTTATGCATACTAGGAGCGGACACGATCCCCAGTTCACGAGCCAAAACCATCACCTGAGCCGTATCAGGAGTCTGTTTATCAGTGGGAGCCGTAGGATCTCGCTAACCAGTGGAACCTCCAGGATCCTCCTCAGTACACTGGAGAAGGCTACTTTGATCCATGGGCTTAGACCAACTTAGGCCAAAAGCCTAAGCTTGGGGGAGTACGTATTTCTCACCGACATTATGTTCATGTTCACACACTCATTCTAGTTGTTGGTGTTCATACTTTTTCATTGTATTATCCATGCTAGTTTATTTCTTTTCCCTACTTTCTTCTTGTGTGTTTCAAAAACCTTAAGAAAAACAAAAAAAATTAGTTGTAGTTTAGTTTACTTTCCATGTTCACTTTGTTGTAGTATTAAAAGAAAACCCAAAAAGATTTCTCGTTCTTCTTTTGCTTGTTGGGAGCTATCCCGTGTAAATAGTTTTTCTCGTTCTTGTTTTACTTTCTTTAGAAAAACAAAAACTCCAAAAACATTTCAGTGTGTTTCTTTGAAATTCTTTTCTTTGGGGGTCGAGAGGAGAAGACCATGATGAAAATGTTGAGTGGCTCTCATATGCATTATTGTTGATCTAACAGAGAGCCCATATTACCTTGTCTTCTCCTTTGAATAAATGTTTGCAGATTCCAGCTTAGTCCAATGCACAGGCACTATTATTATTATCCACACCGTTTGGTCGTGCAAGTGAAAGGCAATAATGACGATATATGATGAAGTGATTGAGATGAGGAAAAGCTGGTATGAACTCGACCTATCTTGTTTTTGTAAATATGATTAGTTCATCGTTCCTGATTCAGCCTATTATAATGAAACATGTTTGCAATGATAATTAGAGATTATAGTCACTCATGCCATGCTTAATTAGCTAGGAGTTTATAATAGTTTACCTTGCGTGCCAACATGCTTTTAAAATGGTTGTGATGTGGTATGATAGGATGGTATCCTCCTTTGAATGATTCGAGTGGCTTGACTTGGCACATGTTCACGCATGTAGTTGAAACAAAATCAACATAGCCTCCACGATATTTATGTTCATGGTGATTTGTATCCTACTCATGCTTGCACTCAATGTTGGTTAATCTCAATGCATGTTTATAACTCTTGTCGCTCTCTAGTTGGTCGCTCCTCAATCCCTTGCTAGCCTTCACTTGTACCAAGCGGGAATACTGCTTGTGCATTCACTTCCATAAACCCAAAGTTGTTCCATATGAGTCCACCAAACCTACCTATATGCGGTATTTACCTGCCGTTCCAAGGGAATTTGCATGTGCCAAACTTTAAACCTTCAAATGATAATCTGTTGTGTATGCCCGAATCGCTCATGTGGCGAATGGGGGATGTCAGTATCTTCCATGCTAGGTGGGTTATTCTCACGATGAGTGGACTCCGCTCATCATTCACGAGAAAATGGCTGGTAACCGGGATGCCCAGTCCCATGCTCAAATCAAATCAAAATATAATTGCAAACAAAACTCCCCCAGGGCTATTGTTAGTTGGACGGTACTCGTTGTTTCAGACCAGCCGTGGAATGTGCTTGTTGGTGGTGGGGGAGTATAAACTTTACCATTCTATTTGGGAACCGCCTATAATGTATCTAGTATGGAAGATACCAAGATCTCTTGGTCATTATGTTGACAATGAAAGCATACTGCTCAAAATATTATTTATCTTTGTTTTAAAAACTCGAGCTCTGGCACCTTTGCAAATCCCTGCTTCCCTCTATGAAGGGCCTATCTATTTACTTTTATTGCTGAGTCATCATCCTCTTATAAAAAGCACCAGTTAGAGAGCACCACTGTCATTTGTATGCATTGTTATTAATTGATATTGAGTATGACTGTGATTGGATCTCTTTTACCACGAATTACAATGTATAGTCAGTCCTTGATCTTCAGGGGTGCTCTGCATTTATGTTTTCTGGTCTCAGAAAGGGCTAGCGAGATACCATTTTGTTATATTATATCATGATTGTTTTGAGAAAGTGTTGTCATCCGAGATTTATTATTATTACTCGCTAGTTGATTATGCCATTGATATGAGTAAATGTTAGACATAAATGTTATTGTGAATATGGTTAGTTCATAATCTTTGCTGAAAACCTGAATGCTGGCTTTACATATTTGCAACAACAAGATCAAACAGAGTTTGTAAAACTTTTTCTTTATCACTTTCAGTTTATCAACTGAATTGCTTGAGGACAAGCAATGGGTTAAGCTTGGGGGAGTTGATACGTCTCCATCGTATCTACTTTTCCAAACTCTTTTGCCCTTGTTTTGGACTCTAATTTGCATGACTTGAATGGAACTAACCTGGACTGACGATGTTTTCAGCAGAATTGCCATGGTGTTATTTTTGTGCAGAAATAAAAGTTCTCGGAATGACGTGAAACTTCATGGAGAATATTTTTGGAATAAATAAAAAATATTGGAGAAAGAATCAACAAAGGGGGACCCACCGCCTGCCCACAAGGGTGGGGGCGCGCCCTACTCCCCTAGGCACACCCCCTGGCTTGTGGGTCCCGTGAAGCTCCACCGACCTCAACTCCAACTCCATATATTCACATCCGGGGAGAAAAAATCAGAGAGAAGGATTCATCGTGTTTTATGATACAAAGCCGCCATCACCCCCTGTTATTCATTGGGAAGCCAGATTTGGAGTCCGTTTGGGGCTCCGGAGAGGGGAAATCGTCACCACCATCATCACCAACCTTCCTCCATCACCAATTTCATGATGATCACCATCGTGTGTGAGAAATTACATCGTAGGCTTGTTGGACAGTGATGGGTTGGATGATATTTATCATGTAATCGAGTTAGTTTTCTTAGCATTTAATCCCTAGTATCCACTATGTTCTGAGATTGATGTTGCTATGACTACTGCTTGTCACTAGGGCCCGAGTGCCATGATTTTAGATTTGAACCTATTATATTTTCATAAATATATTTGTGTTCTTGATCCGATCTTGCAAGTTATAGTCACCTCCTACGTTTTATGATCCGGCAACCCCGAAGTGACAATAGTCGGGACAATTCCCGGTGATGACCGTAGTTTGAGGAGTTCATGTATTCACTCAGTGCTAATGCTTTGGTCTGGTTCTCTATTAAAAGGAGGCCTTAATATCCCTTTGTTTCCAATAGGACCCCGCTGCCATGGGAGGGTAGGACAAAAGATGTCATGCAAGTTCTTTTCCATAAGCACATATGACTATATCTAGAATACATGCCTACATTATATTGATGAATTGGAGCTAGTTCTTTGTCACCCTAGGTTATAACTGTTGCATGATGAATGCCATCCGACATAATTATCCATCATTGATCCATTGCCTATGAGTTTGTTTCATATTGATCTTTGCTAAAGTTACTTTTCCGTTGCCACTGTTACAATTGCTACAAAACTGCTACTGTTACTTTTGCCACTGTTACCGTTACTTCCATACTACTTTGCTACTAAATACTTTGCTGCAGATATTAAGTCTTTCAGGTGTGGTTGAATTAACAACTCAGCTACTAATACTTGAGAATATTTTTTTCGCTCCCCTTGTGCAAATAAATTTGGGTTGAATACTCTACCCTCAAAAACTGTTGCGATCCCCTATACTTGTGGGTTATTAGTTTGATGTCTACTACACAACTTTATTCTTGTAGACACGTGTTGGGCCTCCAAGCACAGAGTTCTGTAGGACAGTAGCAATTTTCCCTCAAGTAGATGACCTAAGGTTTATCAATCCGTGGGAGGTGTAGGATGAAGATGGTCTCTCTCAAACGACCCTGCAATCAAATACAAGAAATCTCTTGTGTCCCCAACACACCCAATACAATGGCAATTTGTATAGGTGCACTAGTTCGGTGAAGAGATGGTGATACAAGTGCAATATGGATGGTAGAAATATATTTTTATAATCTTAATAAATAAAAACAGCAAGGTAGCAAATAGTAAATGTGCACAAAAACGATATTTCAATGCTTGAAAATGAGGCCTAGGGTCCGTACTTTCACTAGTGCAACCTCCCAACAATGCTAATATAATTGGATCATATAACCACCCCTCAAAGTGCGATGAAGAATCACTCCAAAGTTCCTATCTAGCGGAGAACATAAGAACAAATTGTTTGTAGGGTATGAAACCACCTCAAAGCTATTCTTTCCGTTCGATCTATTCAAGAGTTCCTACTAAAATAACACAAAGCTATTATTTCCGTTTGATCTATCCTAGAGTTCATACTAAAATAACACCAAAGAAAATTCATATTCATAATACTCAATCCAACACAAAGAACTTTAAAGAGTGCCCAAGATTTCTATCGGAGAAACAAAGACAAGAACGTGCATCAACCCCTATGCATAGATTACCCCAATGTCACCTCAGGAATCTGCGAGTTGAGTGCCAAAACATATATCAAGTGAATCAATACAATACCCCATTGTCACCACGAGTATTCAATTGCAAGACATATATCAAGTGTTCTCAAAAAGTATTCAATCCGATAACAACAAAATCTCAAAGGGAAAAATTCAATTCATCACAACAAGATAGAGAGGGGAAAACACCATATGATCTGACTATATTAACAAAGCTCGCGATACATCAAGATCATGACATCTCAAGAACATGAGAGAGAGAGACAGAGAGAGAGATTAACCACATAGCTACTGGTACAAACCCTCAGCCTGAGGGTGGACTACTCCCTCCTCATCGTGGTGGCCGCCAGGATGATGAAGATGGCCATCAGAGATGATTACCCCCTCCGGCAGTGTGCCGAAAAGGGTCTAGATTGGTTTTTGATGGCTACAAAGCCTTGCGATGGCGGAACTTATGATCTAGGTTAACCCCGACGGTTTTCGGAATATTTGTGAATTTATAGGGTAAAAGGGGGTACGGGAGGCCACCGAGGTGGGCACAAACCACCTGGGCGCGCCTGGGCCCCCAGGCGCGCCCTGGTGGGTTTTGCCCCCCTCGGGGCACCCCCCGGGTGCTACTCTGGCCCATCTTAGGCATTCTGGTGCATAAAAATCTCCAAAAAGTTTTGCGGTGTTTGGACTCCGTTTGTATTGATTTCCTGCGATGTAAAAAACAAGCAAAAGACAACAACTAGCACTGGGCACTTGGTCAATAGGTTAGTCCCAAAAAATGATATAAAGTTGCTATAAAATGATTGTAAAACATCCAAGAATGATAATGTAACAGCATGAATACTTCATAAATTATAGATACGTTGGAGACGTATCATAGTTGCGCAAAGCCGGTATTAAACATGGCACTCCAATAGTTCTGGCACTTAACCCAGCTCCTACTATAGCAGAAGGAACCATAGGGGTGGCTCATAAGCCCCCTGTTTTTTTGGCCTACTCTCGGTGGTTTCTCCCACCATCCACAATGATCTAAGCATCTGTCCATGGATTAAGTGGAGAATTAACACGGGGCAGCTTACGACGCTGCTCACTGCTGTAAACTGTCGGCGAGTCAATACGCTGGCTGTAACTGTGACTCGGGCGGGGAGTTGAGTGCACCCTTTCACGACTGTATGAATAGGTGGCTTGTTGTGTGATGGGTGTTTGTAGGCGCTCGACCGCGTTCCAGGTTTCCACCGCGGCTGGCGAGTCACCAGTGATAGGAATTGCGGCAAGCAGGGTTGCCGCCGCTACCATGTTATCCACTGGGTTAGAGAAGTTCCCAGGTGGCGTCAAGAAACAATGTGGTGTCATATGATTGGGGGCGGGTTGGGTGCCGGCTCATCCCTCCGTACCGGCTCATGCTGACGGGGTTGATCCGCCACCCGGCTTCCTGGCGTGTCAGAGTTTAATTGGGGGTTAACCTGTGCTCCAGGAGTACTTGACCCTGCTCCAAGTGTGCCAAATAGGCACCTCGGGTCATATGCCATTGGCAAGCGACTCTGGTGCCTTCTCTAGAACACCGCGTTAGATGCGTTCTGGTCCAGATTCAGACGCCAAGCCTCCACCTTCAAATGCCCTGCCTCTTGGATGTCTATTATATCAAGACTAAATTCATAACTTAAGCAAATTACCATGCTATTTAAAAAGGCTCTCAAAATAATATAAGTGAAGCACGAGTTCAACAATTTCTATAAAATAAAACCACCAACATGCTCTAAAAAGATATACGTGAAGCACTAGAGCAAAATTGCCTAGCTCAAAAGATATAAGTGAAGCTATATAGTATTCTAATAAATCACGATTCATGTGTGTCCCTCTCAAAAGGTGTTTACAGCAAGGATGACTGTGGCAAACTAAAAAGAAAAGACTCATATCATACAAGACGCTCCAAGCAAAACACATATCATGTGGTGAATAAAAATATAGCCTCAAGTAAAGTTGCCGATAGACGAAGATGAAAGAGGGGATGCCTTCCGGGGCATTCCCAAGCTTAGGCTCTTGGTTGTCCTTGAATATTACCTTGGGGTTCCTTGGGCATCCCCAATCTTAGGCTCTTGCCACTCCTTATTCCATAGTCCAAATCTCTACCCAAAACTTGAAAACTTCACAACACAAAACTCAATAGAAAATCTCATGAGATCCGTTAGTATAAGAAAATAAATCACCACTGATGGTACTATTGTGAACTCATTCTTTATTTATATTGGTGTAATATCTATTGTATTCCAACTTCTCCATGGTTCATACCCCCCAATACTACCCATAGATTCATCAAAATAAGCAAACAACAAAACAGGATCTGTCAAAAACAGAACAGTCTGTAGTAATCTGTAACTCTCGAATACTTATGTAACTCCAAAAATCCTGAAAAATTAGGACAACATAGGAGATTTGTATCTTAATCTTCTGTAGAAAGAATCAGCATTTTATCACGCTTCTGTTAAAAATGAGAATTGTTTTCCTGAGTGCAAAAGTTTCTGTTTTTAGCAAGATCAAATCAACTATCACCATAAGCTATCCCAAAGGTCTTACTTGGCAGTTGGCGCAAACACTAATTAAAACACCAAAACACAATTACTACAGAGGTAATAATGTGTATTTTATTCAAGAACAGTAGCAAAACAAAAACACACAAAAAATTGGGTTGCCTCCCAACAAGCGCTATTGTTTAACGCCCTTAGCTAGGCGTAGAAACATGGATCTAAGCGTTGTCATCCTTGGTATGCAATTCTTTTCTCATCAACCCCTCCAAAACTCGTCTTAGAAAATCTATCCTTTCCTTTATTTCCCTTCTAGTAGACGAACTTAAATCATGAAAAGGACTTTGATTAGTAATTTTGACATTCATAAACCCGTAGTCGGGATCATCACCATATATATCACCATATAAAACATGTATCTCATTTCTAACGGGTTCCTTCATCATCTTATTCAACCAATCCCTATTAAATCCTACATAAATTCCCCTTGTAATCCAATCAAATTCCTCGTAGGCCTCAAGGTACAAAGCTTGAGAGATTTCTGAACAAGGAACTCGCCTTCTAAGATTTTCACTATAAGATTGATAATCCCTAGCTACCAAACTACGCATAGTTTCTTATCATGGAGGATATCTTCAATCAGAGGGTGTTCAACATCTTTATTATAGAAAGCAAAAATATCCCTAGCCTCTTGTATTATAAAATCAAATTCTCGCATAAGGATATTAGTGGCAATCTTTTTAGCTATTGGATGATTAATATTGGGAACTTCGTAAAACACCTTTTGCAAAGCAGGATGGATGTGCACAAATTGTCTTTCTAGTTTCTCAACAAGCATAACAATGGCATCCACATAACAATTTGTATCAAGAATAATACATTTTTTACTAATAGGCATAGATCACATACAATCAAAGAATTCCTAAATAACACTTTTTCCAATAATATTACCGTCTCCCATACGAAAAGTTTTTGCTTTGTAATTAGGAGGAGTTTCAGTTTCATGATCCAAAGAACAAGATCCAAGTTTTTCCTCGAGATTATCGATGATAGCCTCCCCAGATTCAGACATGGTGGCAACAAACCGAGCAAACAAAAAAGGCAAGCGAGAAGACGAACGGAAGAAGGGAGAAGAAAAGGCAAATCTTTTTGAAAACCGTTTTAGAAGTGGGTGAGAGGAAAACGAGAGGCAAATGGCGAATAATGTAATGCAAGAGATGAGAGTTTTATGATGGGTACTTGTATGTCTTGACTTGGCGTAGTTCCCCCGGTAACTACTGGAGAATGCAGTATTTCAAAAAAATTCCTACGATCATGCAAGATCTATCTAGGAGATGCATAGAAATGAGAGGGGAGAGTGTGTCTACGTACCTTCTTAGACCTAAAGTGGAAGAGTTTAGTAACGTGATTGATGTAGTCGAACGTCTTCGCGATCCAACCGATCAAGTACCGAACGCACGGCACCTCCGTGATCTGCACACATTCAACTCGGTGACGTCCCTCGTACTCTTGATCCAGCTGAATCCGAGGGTGAGTTCCGTCAACATGATGGTGTGGTGATGGTGATGATGAAGTTATCGACACAGGGCTTCTCCTAAGCACTACGACAATATGACCGAGGTGGAAAACCATGGAGGGGGCACCGCACACGGCTAAGAGATTGTCTGTTGTGTCTTTGGGTGCCCCCCTCCCCACGTATATAAAGGAGGGGGAGGAGGAGACCAGCCCAGGAGGAGGCACGCCATGGGGGGAGTCCTACTAGGACTCCAAACCTAGTAGGATTCACCCCCTTTTCCTATTCCATGTGGGAGAAGGGGGTAGGAGGAGGAGGAGAGAAGGAAGGAGGGGGACGCCACCCCCTCCCCTTGTCCAATTTGGATTGGGGCAAGGGGGCGTGCACCACCTCCTGGCCAACCCTCTCTCTTCTCCACTAAGGCCCATGAGGCCCAATAGCTTCCCGAGGGGGTCCGGTAACCCCCGGTACTCTGAAACTTATCCGAAACGACCCGAACCATTCCGGTGTCCGAATGTAACCTCCCAGTATATGAATCTTTATGCCTCGACCATTTCGAGACTCCCCGTCATGTCCGTGAGCTCATCCGTGACTCCAAACAACCTTCGGTACATCAAATCACATAACTCATAATAGATATCATCATCGAACGTTAAGCGTGCGGACCCTACGGGTTCGAGAACTATGTAGACATGACCGAGACACATCTCCGGTCAATAACCAATAGCGGAACCTGGATGCTCATATTGGTTCCTACATATTCTACGAAGATCTTTATCGGTCAAATTGCACAACAACATACGTTGTTCCCTTTGTCATCGGTATGTTACTTGCCCGAGATTCAATCGTCGGTATCATCATACCTAGTTCAATCTCGTTACCGGCAAGTCTCTTTACTAGTTCCGTAATGCATCATCCCGTGACTAACTCATTAGTCACATTGCTTGCAAGGATCATAGTGAAGTGCATTACCGAGAGGGCCCGGAGATACCTCTCTGATACATGGAGTGACAAATCCTAATCTCGATCTATGCCAACTCAACAAACACCATCGGAGACACCTGTAGAGCATCTTTATAATCACCCAGTTACGTTGTGATGTTTGATAGCACATAAGGTGTTCCTCCAGTATTTGGGAGTTGCATAATCTCATAGTCATAGGAACATGTATAAGTCATGAAGAAAGCAATAGCAGAAAAACTAAACAATCATTATGCTAAGCTAACGGATGGGTCTTGTCCATCACATCATTCTCTAATGATGTGATCCCGTTCATCAAATGACAACACATGTTTATGTCTAGGAAACTTAACCATCTTTGATTAACGAGCTAGTCAAGTAGAGGCACACTAGGGACACTCTGTTTGTCTATGTATTCACACATGTACTAAGTTTCCGGTTAATACAATCCTAGCATGAATAATAAACATTTATCATGATATAAGGAAATATAAATAACAACTTTATTATTGCCTCTAGGGCATATTTCCTTCAGTCTCCCACTTGCGCTAGAGTCAATAATCTAGATTACACTATAATGATTCTAACACCCATGGAGTCTTGGTGCTGATCATGTTTTGCTCGTGAGAGAGGCTTAGTCAACAGGTCTGCAACATTCAGATCCGTATGTATCTTGCAAATCTCCATGTCTACCTCCTTGACTTGATCGCGGATGGAATTGAAGCGTCTCTTGATATGCTTGGTTCTCTTGTGGAATTTGATTTCCTTTGCCAAGGCAATTGCACCAGTATTGTCACAAAAGATTTTCATTGGACCCGATGCACTAGGTATTACACCTAGATCGGATATGAACCCCTTCATCCAGACTCCTTCATTTGTTGCTTCCGAAGCAGCTATGTATTCCGCTTCACACGTAGATCCCGCCACGACGCTCTGCTTAGAACTGCACCAACTGATGGCTCCACCATTCAATAAAAATACGTATCCGGTTTGTGACTTGGAGTCATCTGGATTAGTGTCAAAGCTTGCATCGACGTAACCGTTTACGACGAGCTCTTTGTCACCTCCATAAACGAGAAACATATCCTTAGTCCTCTTCAGGTATTTCAGGATGTTCTTGACCGCTGTCATGTGATCCACTCCTGGATTACTTTGGTACCTCCCTGCTAAACAAATACCAAGGCACACATCAGGTCTGGTACATAGCATTGCATACATGATAGAACATATGGCTGAGGCATAGGGAATGAATTTCATTTTCTCTCTATCTTCTGCAGTGGTCGGGCATTCAGTCTGACTCAACTTCACACCTTGTAACACAGGCAAGAACCCTTTCTTTGCTTGATCCATTTTGAATTTCTTCAAAACTTTATCAAGGTATGTGCTTTGTGGAAGTCCAATTAAGCGTCTTGATCTATCTCTATAGATCTTGATGCCTAATATATAAGCAGCTTCACCGAGGTCTTTCATTGAAAAATTATTATTCAAGTATCCTTTTATGCTATTCAGAAATTCAGTATCATTTCCAATCAACAATATGTCATCCACATATAATATCAGAAATGCTACGGAGCTCCCACTCACTTTCTTGTAAATACAGGCTTCTCCAAAAGTCTGTATAAAACCATATGCTTTGATCACACTATCAAAGCGTATATTCCAACTCCGAGATGCTTGCACCAGTCCATAAATGGATCGCTGGAGCTTGCACACTTTGTTAGCACCTTTTGGGTTGACAAAACCTTCCGGTTGCATCATATACAACTATTCTTTAAGATATCCATTAAGGAATGCAGTTTTGACATCCATTTGCCAAGTTTCATAATCATAAAATGTGGTAATTGCTAACATGATTCGGACGTACTTCATAAGGGAGAAGGTACAATTACCTCATCAAGTTCTACTTTCCTCCCACTCACTTCTTTCGAGAAAAACTCCTTCTTTAGAAAGGATCCATTCTTAGCAACGAATATCTTGCCTTTGGATCTGTGATAGAAGGTGCACCCAACAGTCTCCTTTGGGTGTCCTATGAAGACACATTTCTCCGATTTGGGTTCGAGCTTATCAGGTTGAAGCTTTTTCACATAAGCATCGCAGCCCCAAACTTTAAGAAACGACAACTTGGGTTTCTTGCCAAACCACAATTCATATGGTGTTGTCTCAACGGATTTCGATGGTTCCCTATTTAACGTGAATGCAGCCATCTCTAAAGCATAACCCCAAAACGATAGCAGTAAATCAATAAGAGACATCATAGATTGCACCATATCTAATAAAGTGCGGTTACGATGTTCGGACACACCATTACGCTGTGCTGTTCCAGGTGGCGTGAGTTGCGAAACTATTCCGCATTGTTTCAAATGAAGACCAAGCTCATAACTCAAATATTCACCTCCACGATCAGATTGTAGAAACTTAATTTTCTTGTGACGATGATTTTCCACTTCACTCTGAAATTCTTTGAACTTTTCAAATGTTTCAGACTTATCTTTCATTAAGTAGGTATACCCATATCTGCTCAAATCATCTGTGAAGGTCAGAAAATAACAATACACTCCGCGAGCATCAACATTCATCGGACCGCATACATCAGTATGTATTATTTCCAATAAGTCTGTTGCTCGCTCTATTGTTCCAGAGAACGGAGTCTTAGTCATCTTGCCCATGAGGCATGGTTCGCAAGCATCAAGTGATTCATAATCAAGTGATTCCAAAAGCCCATCAGCATGTAGTTTCTTCATGTGCTTTACACCAATATGACCCAAACGACAGTGCCACAAATAAGTTGCCCTGTCATTATTAAACTTATATCTTTTGGCTTTAATACTATGAATATGTGTATCACTACTATCGAGATTCAATAAAAATAGACCACTCATCAAGGGTGCATGACCATAAAAGATATTACTCATATAAATAGAACAACCATTATTCTTTGATTTAAATGAATAACTGTCTCGCATCAAACAAGATCCAGATATAATGTCCATGCTTAACGCTGGCACCAAATAAAAATTATTCAGGTCTAAAACTAACCCCGAAGGTAGATGTAGAAGTAGCGTGCCGGCGGCGATCACATCAACTTTGGAACTATTTCCCACGCGCATCGTCACCTCATCCTTAGCCAATCTTCGCATAATCCATAGCCCCTGTTTTGAGTTGCAAATATTAGCAACAGAACTAGTATCAAATACCCAGGCGCTACTGTGAGCATTAGTAAGATACACATCAATAACATGTATATCAAATATACCTCTCACTTTGCCATCCTTCTTAACCGTCAAATACTTGGGACAGTTCCGCTTCCGGTGACCAGTCCCTTTGCAGTAAAAGCACTCAGTCTCAGGCTTTGGTCCAGACTTGGGCTTCTTCACTTGAGCAGCAACTTGCTTGCCATTTTTCTTGAAGTTCCCCTTCTGCCTTTTGCCCTTTTTCTTGAACCTAGTGGTCTTGTTAACCATCAACACTTGATGCTCCTTCTTGATTTCTACCTCCGCAACCTTTAGCATTGCGAAGAGCTCGGGAATTGTATTATCCATCCCTTGCATATTATAGTTCATCACGAAGCTTTTGTAGCTTGGTGGCAGTGATTGAAGAACTTTGTCAATGACACTATCATCAGGGGATTTACTCCGAGTTGAGTCAAGTGGTTGTGGTACCCAGACATTCTGAGTATATGTTCATTGACATAACTATTCTCCTCCATCTTGCAGCTATAGAACCTATTGGAGACTTCATATCTCTCAATTGGGCATTTGCTTGAAATATTAACTTCAACTCCTGGAACATCTCATATGCTCCATGATGTTCAAAACGTCGTTGAAGTCCCGATTCTAAGCCGTAAAGCATGGCACACTGAACTATCGAGTAGTAATTAGCTTTGCTCTGCCAGACGTTCATAACATCTGGTGTTGCTCCTGCAGCGGGCTTTGCACCTAGCGGTGCTTCCAGGACGTAATTCTTCTGTGCAACAATGAGGATAATCCTCAAGTTATGGACCCAATCCGTGTAGTTGCTACCATCATCTTTCAACTTAGCTTTCTCTAGGAATGCATTAAAATTCAAAGGAACAGTAGCACGGGCCATTTATCTACAACAACATAGACATGCAAAATACTAGCAGGTACTAAGTTCATGATAAATTAAAGTTCAATTAATCATATAACTTAAGAACTCCCACTTAGACACACATCCCTCTAGTCATCTAAATGATCACGTGATCCATATCAACTAAACCATGTCCGGTCATCACGTGAGATGGAGAAGTTTTCAATGGTGAACATCACTATGTTGATCATATCTACTATATGATTCACGCTCGACCTTTCGGTCTTAGTGTTCCGAAGCCATATCTGCATACGCTAGGCTCGTCAAGTTTAACCTGAGTATTCTGCTTCTGCAAAACTGGCTTGCACCCGTTGTATGTGAACGTAGAGCTTATCATACCCAATCATCACATGGTGTCTCAGCACGACGAACTATGGCAACAGTGCATACTCAGGGAGAACACTTATACCTTGAAATTTAGTGAGAGATCATCTTATAATGCTACCACCGTATTAAGCAAAATAAGATGCATAAAGGATAAACATCACATGCAATCAATATAAGTGATATGATATGGCCATCATCATCTTGTGCCTTTGATCTCCATCTCCAAATCATCGTCATGATCACCATCGTCACCGGCTTGACACCTTGATCTCCATCGTAGCATCGTTGTCGTCTCGCCAACTATTGCTTCCACGACTATCGCTACCACTTAGTGATAAAGTAAAGCAATTACATGGCGATTGCATTTCATACAATAAAGCGGCAACCATATGGCTCCTGCCAGTTGCCAATAACTTTGTTACAAAACATGATCATCTCATACAACAATTTATATAATCACGTCTTGACCATATCACATCACAACATGCCCTGCAAAAACAAGTCAGACGTCCTCTACTTTGTTGTTGCAAGTTTTACTTGGCTGCTACAGTCTTAACAAGAACCGTTCTTACCTACACATCAAAAACCACAACGATTTTCATCAAGTGTGTTGTGTTAACCTTCAACAAGGATCGGGCGTAGTCACACTCGATTCAACTAAAGCTGAAGAAACAGACACCCACTAGCCACCTGTGTGCGAAGCACGTCGGTAGAACCAGTCTCATGAACGCGGTCATGTAATGTCGGTCTGGGCCGCTTCATCCAACAATATCGCCGAATAAAAGTATGACATGCTGGTAAGCAGTATGACTATTATCACCCACAACTCTTTATGTTCTACTCATGCATATAACATCTACGCATAGACCTGGCTCGGATGCCACTGTTGGGGAACGCAGTATTTCAGAAAAATTCTTACGATCACGCAAGATCTATCTACTAGATGCATAGCAACAAGAGGGGAGAGTGTGTATACGTACCCTCGTAGACCGAAAGCGGAAGCGTTTAGTAACGCGGTTGATGTAGTCAAACGTCTTCGCGATCCAACCGATCAAGTACCGAACGCACATCACCTCCGTGATCTGCACACATTCAGCTCGGTGATGTCCCTCGTACTCTTGATCCAGCTAAGGCTGATACGTCTCCAACGTATCTATAATTTTTGATTGCTCCATGCTATATTATTTACTGTTTTGAATGTTTATGGGCTTTATTATACACTTTTATATCATTTTTGGGACTAACCTATTAACCCAGAGCCCAGTGCCAGTTTCTGTTTTTACACTGTTTTAGGGTTTTGAAGAAAAGGAAAATCAAACGGAGTCCAATTGACCTGAAACTTCACGGAACTCTTTTTTGGAAGGAAAGAAGCCCAGAAGACTTGGAGTGCACGTCAGGGGATCTGCGAGGAGGTCACAAGGCAGGGGGCGCGCCCTCCACCCTCGTGAGCCCCTCGTGGCCCCCCTGACGTACTTCTTCCGCCTATATATCTCCATATACCCTAAAAACATCCGTGAGCACAATAGATCGGGAGTTCCGCCGCCAGAAGCCTCCGTAGCCACCGAAAGCCAATCTAGACCCGTTCCGGCAGCCTGTCGGAGGGGGCAATCCTTCTCCGGTGGCCATCTTCATCATCCCGGTGCTCTCCATGACGAGGAGGGAGTAGTTCTCCCTCGGGGCTGAGGGTATGTACCAGTAGCTATGTGTTTGATCTCTCTCTCTCTCTCATGTTCTTGAGGTGATACGATCTTGATGTATTGCGAGCTTTGCTATTATATTTGGATCCTATGATGTTTCTTCCCCCCTCTACTCTCTTGTAATGAATTGAGTTTTCCCCTTGAAGTAATCTTATCGGATTGAGTCTTTAAAGATTTGAGAACACTTGATGTATGTCTTGTCGTGGATATTTGTGGTGACAATGGGATATCACGTGATTCACTTGATGTATGTTTTGGTGATCAACTTGCGGGTTCCGCCCATGAACCTATGCATAGGGGTTGGCACACGTTTTCGTCGTGATTCTCTGGTAGAAACTTTGGGGCACTCTTTGAGGTCCTTTGTGTTGGTTGAATAGATGAATCTGAGATTGTGTGACGCATATCGTATAATCATACCCACGGATACTTCAGGTGACATTGGAGTATCTAGGTGACATTAGGGTTTTGGTTGATTTGTGTCTTAAGGTGTTATTCTAGTACGGACTCTAGGGTTGTTTGTGACACTTTTAGGAATAGCCCAACGAATTGATTGGAAAGAATAACTGAGGGAGTCCTGGATTAGGGGGTGTTCGGGTAGCTGGACTATACCTTCAGTCGGACTCCTGGACTATGAAGATACAAGATTGAAGACTTCGTCCCGTGTCCGGATGGGACTTTCCTTGGCGTGGAAGGCAAGCTTGGCGATGCGGATATTCAAGATCTCCTACCATTGTAACCGACTCTATGTAACCCTAACCCTATCCAGTGTCTATATAAACCGGAGGGTTGTAGTCCGTAGGCAATCAACTCCATACACAACAATCATACCATAGGCTAGCTTCTAGGGTTTAGCCTCCTTGATCTCGTGGTAGATCTACTCTTGTACTACCCATATCATCAATATTAATCAAGCAGGAGTAGGGTATTACCTCCATCGAGAGGGCCCGAACCTGGGTAAAAAACATCATGTCCCTTGTCTCCTGTTACCATCCGGCCTAGACGCACAGTTCGGGACCCCCTACCCGAGATCCGCCGGTTTTGACACCGATATTGGTGCTTTCATTGAGAGTTCCTCTGTGTCGTTGCCTTTAGGCCCGATGGCTCCTTTGATCATCAACAACGATGCGGTCCAGGGTGAGACTTTGCTCCCCGGACAGATCTTCGTCTTCGGCGGCTTCGCTCTGCGGGCCAATTCGCTCGGCCACCTGGAGCAGATCGAAAGCTATGCCCCTGGCCATCAAGTCAGGTTTGGAAGCTTAAACTACATGGCTGACATCCGCGGAGACTTGATCTTCGACGGGCTCGAGCCACGGCCAAGCGCGCCGCACTATCTCGAGGGGCATGATCTAGCTCTACCCCCGGACAGTGTCCTAGAGGCTGCACACGCATCGGTTCCGACCCCTAACTCGGAGCCTATTGCGCCAATCGAGGATGAGCGGTTGGACGTCACCTCGGGGGCTGTGATCCCAAAAGCGATCAAGCCGAACGCAAGCCCCGCACTCTGCACGACCCGTGACTCCGAGGATTCGGACTCCTCCCCGGACTCCGAACCCCCCGCGCCCCTGCCAATCGAATCCGATTGGGCGCCGATAATGGAGTTCACTGCCGCAGACATCTTTCAGCATTCGCCTTTTGGCGACATCCTGAATTCTCTTAAGTCTCTCTCTTTATCAGGAGAGCCCTGGCCGGACTACGGTCAGCGAGGGTGGGATACGGACGATGAGGAAATTCAAAGCCCACCCACCACCCACTTTGTAGCCACTGTCGACGATCTAACCGACATGCTTGACTTCAGCTCCGAAGACATCGACGGCATGGACGACGATGTAGGAGACGAACAGGAACCAGCACCTGTAGGGCGCTGGAAGGCCACCTCGTCATATGACATATATATGGTGGATACTCCAAAAGATGGAGATGGCGATGGAACAGTGGGGGATGACGCCTCCAAGAAACAGCCAAAGCGCCAGCGTCAGCGGCGCCGCTCTAAATCCCGCCAAAGCAAAAACGGTGATTATGGCACGGGAGATAATACTACCCCGGATAGCGCCGAAGAACACCCACCTCAGCAAGATTCGGCACAGGAAGATGGAGAAGCTAGCCCTCATGAGAGAGCGGCAGACCGAGAGGTCGAGGATGATAACTATATGCCTCCCTCCGAAGACGAGGCAAGCCTCGATGACGACGAATTCGTCATACCATCAGACCCCACCGAACAAGAGCGTTTTAAACGTAGGCTTTTAGCCACGGCAAGCAGCCTTAAGAAAAAGCAGCAACAGCTCAGAGCTGCCTAAGATTTGCTAGCTGACAGATGGACTGAAGTCCTTGCGGCCGAAGAGTATGAACTCGAACGCCCCTCCAAGAGTTATCCAAAGCGCAAGACGCTACCCCGATCAGAGGAGGAAGCACCTACATCACCAGCGCATGACATGGCAGACCGGCCACCTCGCAGCCGCGACAGAGAGGCCTCTCGGCCCTCCACCCAAGCCATGCCCCGACGCCGCTCAACTAAGGCACGGGAAAATGCGCCCGACCTACGAGACATACTGGAGGATAAGGCAAGACAAACAAGATCGATCTACGGATCGCGCAGGCGCCCTACGGCATGTGACAATGATCTTCACTCCGGATACAACAAATCCGGCCGGGCCGAACACAACGGACATAGCTCTTCCGAGCTGTGTTGTGATATAGCCCAGTACAGAGGCGCCGCACACCCGCTATGCTTCACGAATGAAGTAATGGATCATAAAATCCCAGAGGGTTTCAAACCCGTAAACATCGAATCATACGACGGCACAACAGATCCGGCGGTATGGATCGAGGATTATCTCCTTCACATCCACATGGCACGCGGCGATGATCTACACGCCATCAAATACCTCCCGCTCAAACTTAAAGGACCGGCCCGGCATTGGCTTAACAGCTTGCCAGCAGACTCAATCGGTTCTTGGGAGGACCTGGAAGCCGCATTCCTCGACAACTTCCAGGGCACTTACGTGCGACCGCCGGATGCCGACGACTTAAGCCACATAATTCAGCAGCCAGAGGAATCGGCCAGACAATTCTGGACACGGTTCCTAACAAAGAAAAACCAGATAGTCGACTGTCCGGACGCTAAGGCCCTAGCAGCCTTCAAGCATAACATCCGCGATGAGTGGCTTGCCCGGCACCTGGGACAGGAAAAGCCGAAATCCATGGCAGCGCTCACGACACTCATGACCTGCTTTTGCGCGGGAGAAGACAGCTGGCTAGCTCGCAGTAACAACTTATCAAAGAACCCTGGTAATTCGGATACCAAGGACAAAAGTGGCAGGACACGTCGGAATAAGCAAAAACGCCACGTTAACAGCGACAGCAATGAAGACACGGCAGTCAATGCCGGATTCAAAGGCTATAAATCCGGTCAGCGGAAAAATCCATTCAAAAAGAATACTCAGGGCCCGTCCAGTTTGGACCGAATACTCGATCGCTTGTGCCATATACATGGCACCCCCGAAAGGCAAGCCAATCACACTAACAGGGATTGTTGGGTGTTCAAGTAGGCAGGCAAGTTAAGGGCCGAAAATAGAGACAAGGGGCTGCACAGCGACGACGAGGAGCCCAAGCCGCCGAAAAACAATGGACAGAAGGGCTTTCCCCCACAAGTGCGGACGGTGAACATGATATACGCAACCCACATTCCCAAGCGAGAGCGGAAGCGTGCGCTACGGGACGTATACACGATAGAGCCAGTCGCCCCAAAGTTCAACCCATGGTCCTCCTGCCTGATCACTTTTGATCGAAGGGACCATCCCACTAGCATCCGTCATGGCGGCTTCGCCGCATTGGTTCTCGGCCCAATCATCGACGGATTTCATCTCACAAGAGTCCTCATGGATGGCGGCAGTAGCCTGAACCTGCTTTATCAGGATACAATGCGGAAAATGGGCATAGATCCCTCAAGGATTAAGCCCACAAGAACGACCTTTAAAGGCGTTATACCAGGTGTAGAAGCCAACTGTACAGGCTCAGTAACACTTGACGTGGTCTTCGGATCCCCGGACAATTTCCGAAGCGAAGAGTTAATCTTCGATATAGTCCCGTTTCGTAGTGGCTATCACGCCCTGCTCGGACGAACCGCATTCGCAAAGTTCAATGCGGTGCCGCACTACGCATATCTCAAGCTCAACATGCCAGGCCCTCGAGGAGTAATTACGGTCAACGGAAACACCGAACGCTCCCTCCGTACGGAGGAGCATACGGCGGCTCTCACAGCGGAGGTACAAAGTAGCCTTCTTAGGCAATTCTCCAGTCCGGCCATTAAAAAGCCAGACACTGCCAAGCGCGCCCGGAGTAACCCACAGCAGGACCGCCTGGCACACTCTGAGAAAGCGTAGCAATGCGGCCCCAACCCCAGCTTTCGTGACATAGCGAAACCAGTACCTCGCGTACATAACTACGCCCTTGAAATGCCATGGGCACAGGGGAAGGGGCACAATAACGGCATGCCCAAAATACGGCTTAAAACGTACTAGGGGCTGCCGGATTCTTTTTTAATTTTTTCTTACTTTCAGGACTCCATACTTCAGACGACCTGTTCGGCAATTCGACTGCCGCACAAACGATGCAAGATCCAGGGAGGCAGACAAGCTATGCCGCATTATGGAACTCCCAGGTGGTCTCTGTTACGAGCGGTATACCTGTTTTAAATACATTTCCGCGGCCTGCCCCTGGTCAGGACATACTGAATAGTCCAATATCTTTTGCTTACCGCACTATTTGTATCGTTCGGCTTTGATAAATAGCCTCTCTATAAACAATGCTTAGCTTCTTGTCTATTTTTTGCATTATCTTCTTTTCACATTTATGTTTATTAAATGACATGATTGCACCCGTACACCATGGTACGGCAAACACGCCAGGGGCTTCAGTACCCCTCATAATGGTGTGAGAAGTCCGTACACTTTCACAAGTGCGGCACCCCGAACTTATAGCACTATATGCATCGGCTCCGAATCATGATTTGGGTCAATAGTTGGGTTTGCCCGACTCCTATGTTTTGGTGCCTTACGTTCCGCTCTATCGGCTAAGGTAGCACTAGGAGAACCACTGCGATTGTGCCCCAGTTCAGCTGGGTTAAGCACCTCAGTGGAGAAAGCTAAAACTGACTATCATGATGAGGCGAGAGACCGGTCGCTGTTCGAGAGGTTTTTCGAGTCCCTAAAGACTTATGCCGCTTCGAGCGAGGAGATGGCTTTGTCCGGCCAAGGCGTGGATAGCGCCCCGAACTCGGTCTTCCGAACTAGGGGCTTCGCCGAAATTTAAAATTATAGAGTTCTGTGGCTAAGTGAGAGTGTTCAAGCATTATAGTCCGATTGCCTGGTTCGTTGTGCTGAGCGCCTCCCTCGAAGGACCCAACTATGGGAAAAAGAGCGCTCAGGTTTATCCCGAACACCCCAGCACTAGTGGCATGGGGGCAGAAGCCGACGACTGGCCATCTCTCAATTTTTTGATAAACGGCCGCACAGAAAGTAATATTTTAAATTCAATAAGCATTGCTTAGCACATATGAACAAGTTTTCAGCGCACAGGATAAACACGAGCGAGTTCATTCAAAATTCACATCCTTGGTACATTCATCCACCACAAGGCGGGCACCTGCAAGAACATCCTTGTAGTAGTTCTCGGGCTTGCGATGCTCCTTCCCCGGCGGCGGCTTGTCCTTCACAAGCTTCTCACCGTCCAGCTTACCCCAGTGCACCTTTGCACGGGCAAGGGCCCGACGGGCACCTTCGATGCAGACGGAGCGCTTGAGGACCTCGAGCCTCGGACAGGCCTCCACCAGCCGCCGCACCAGCCCGAAATAGCTCCCAGGCAGGGCCTCTCCGGGCCACAGCCGAACTATGAAGCCCTTCATGGCCTGTTCGGCCGCCTTGTGGAGCTCGACCAGCTGTTTTAGCTGGTCGCTCAAAGGCACAGGGTGTCCGGCCTCAGAATACTGAGACCAGAACACCTTCTCCGTCGAGCTGCCCTCTTCAGCTTGGTAGAATGCGGCGGCGGCGGATACGCTGCGGGGAAGATCTGCGAATGCCCCTGGAGAGCTCCGGATTCGGGTAAGTAACAAGTAGTTTACTTTTATATTTCTGCTTTGCATGAAGAATGCCTTACCCGCTGCTATCTTCCTCATCTCATCCAACTCTTGGAGGGCCTTTTGGGCTTCGGCCTTGGCAGACTTGGTAGTCTCAAGGGCCGTCGCGAGCTCGGATGCTTACGCCTTTGACTCAAGCTCCAAACTCTCATGTTTTTTCATGAGAGCCTGAAGCTCTTGCTGCACCTCGCCGACCTGACCCCAAGTCTGTCTCGCTCGGTGCGCTCTGCGGCCGTTTTCTTTTCGGCCTCAGACAACGCCTGCTTAAGGGTTGCCACCTCAGTCGTGGCCCCTACAATAAGCAGTACAATCCTGTTATTTTTTGCAATCACGTCTTTTTATAGGCACCTTTTTGTGTAAGGTATTTCTTACCTTCTTTTTCCTCGAGCTGCCGCTTGGCAAGGCCGAGCTCTTGCTCGGTCCGCCCGAGGTCCTGTTTCAGGACACCCACCTCCGCAGTCAGTGCGGCGGTGGATAGCAGCGAAGCCTGCATACGCATATTGACTCTTTATTGTTAGACTCCTGCAAAATTTAATAGATCCTCTATTCAGCTTTTCTTTTCGAACGCCAAACAGAGCATCAGGGGCTACTGTCTATGCGGTAATATTTTGACATATTGTTACTTACCTCGAAGCCTGTCAGAAGGCTAGCGCAAGCTTCAGTCAGTCCGCTCTTGGCGGACTGAACCCTCTGGATCACCATACTCATAATAGTACGGTGCCCCTCGTCGATGGAGGCGCCGTCAAGCACCTCCAGCAGATTGTCCGGCACCTCCAGTTGGACGGAGGCCACCGGCTTAGAAGGCTCGCTCCTCTTAGAAGGAGTTCTCCCACCGCGGTCCGGAACTGTTGAAGATTCCGGCACGGTGTCCGGCTCAAAGCCGGACTTGGAGCCCTGGGGGGCCTTGTCCCCTTCACTCCTGGAGTCCGGGAGGGTGCCTTGCGGCTCCTCCAGGACCACCTCCTGCTGCCCCGGAGTTTGTCGCGACGCCACTTCGGCGTCGTCTGCAGTGCGGGGGGAGACAGCGGGCAGAACTGAGTTCACGTCCGATGAGTCCAGGGAGCCGCCCGACGATTCGTCGAATTCGGCCCGGGGCGGACTGCATAATTACATTCAACATTAGGGAAAGCTGTGCAACAAAGGAACATCATGAGTTATTCTGATATCCGAACTTACGATTTCGCCGGACGCTTGGCCCTGTTTGGCCACTCCTCTTTGCCCTCTTTGGCGTTGGGGGCGTAGTCCGGCGGAGGGGTCTTCCTTTTCCTGGACCCTTCGGCCTCCCCCGTTGGGGAAGCCTTCCTTTTCTTTCCTCCCCCCGCTGGAGGGGGAGAGTTTTCTTCTTCCTCCTCCTCGTTCTCACGGGAGGAGAGCGTCTCGAACTCGTCAGATGACGAGTCTGACACCACCACATTACGGGCACTCTTTCGAGTCCCCGTGGCCTTCTTCTTCTTGGCCTTCTTCTCCGGCACCACATAAGGCGCCAGAACCAGCAGCTTCACTAGGAGAGCAGGGGCTGGGTCTTCGGGCAAGGGAGGCGGACAGTTAATCGATCCGGACTGCGCCTGCCAAGCCTGTCAAAGGTGAGGGAGTTTAGATCCCACATAGAGTCAAATTATGAAAAAACTTAACATCCTATAAAAGGTGAAAATAGCTTACCTCGCTAGCGGGACGCTGCGAGCTGTATCCGCGGTCCTCAGAAGCGGATGTGGGAGCCTTGGCGCCTTTGGTTAGCACCTTCCAGACGTCTTCATACGTCGTGTCGAAGAGCCTGTTAAGGGTTTGGTGTTGCGCCGGGTCGAACTCCCACAGACTAAAGTCCCGTTGTTGACACAGGAGGATCCGGTGGATGAGCATAACCTGGACTACATTGACGAGCTTGATCGGCTTGCTCACCAGGGACTGGATGCATGTCTGTAGTCCGGTCACCTCTTTTTCGTCGCCCCACGACAGGCCCATCTCTTTCCAGGACATAAGCCACGTGGGGGGTCCGGATCGGAACTCGGGGGTTGCGATCCATTTCGAATCGCGCGGCTGGGTGATGTAAAACCACCACGATTGCCACCCCTTCAGGGTCTCCATGAAGGAGCCCTCGAGCCATAGGACGTTGGCCATCTTGCCCGCCATGGCGCCTCCACACTCCGCCTGGCTGCCGCGCACCACCTTGGGCTTGACATTGAAGGTCTTGAGCCAGAGGCCGAAATGGGGGCGGATGCGGAGGAAAGCCTCGCACACGACGATAAACGCCGAGATGTTGAGGACGAAGTTCGGGGCCAGATCGTGGAAATCCAGGCCATAGTAAAACATGAGCCCCTGGACAAATGGGTGGAGTGGAAAACCCAGTCCGTGGAGGAAGTGGGGAAGGAATACTACCCTCTCATGGGGCCTTGGGGTGGGGAGAAGCTGCCCCTCCTCGGGAAGCCGGTGCGCGATGTCTTTGGACAAGTATCCGGCCTTCCTTAGCTTTTTGACATGGCCCTCCGTGACGGAGGAGACCATCCACTTGCCTCCCGCTTCGGACATTGCTGGAGAAGGTTGGGGTGGGAAGTGCGGGCTTGGGCGCTGGAGCTCGAGTGCACAGGAGATGCATAGGCAAAGGAGGAAGAAGGCGTAGGTAAAAAGGTGGATCCTTATCCCCTTATATGGGCGGATGCGGTTGTGCGTCCCCACCAGCCTAGTAAAACTCGCTTGCCTCCCAAGCGCCATGATAAATGGCGTGGTTGGGTTGCCCACGTCCGTATTGATGAGAATCCCGTAAAGGGGGTACACGATCTCTGCTTTGACAAGACGTGCCAAGGAAACCGCCTCGCAAAACATGCTGAGGTGGAAAAGTAAAAATGATTCGAGTAAAGGACTTGGTCGTAGTGTGATGACGCACTGCGGAATACGTTAGCAGATTTGATTTGTGTTTATATCATTCTCTCTATGGCAATATGTGGAAGCTTATTTTGTAGAGCCGGACACTACTCTTGGTGTTTACAATCTTCTATGAAGGACTTGGAGGAGGAACCCGCCTTGCAATGCCGAAGACAATTTGCACGCCGGACTCGTCGTCATTGAAGCCTGGTTCAGGGGCTACTGAGGGAGTCCTGGATTAGGGGGTGTTCGGGTAGCCGGACTATACCTTCAGCCGGACTCCTGGACTATGAAGATACAAGATTGAAGACTTCGTCCCGTGTCCGGATGGGACTTTCCTTGGCGTGGAAGGCAAGCTTGGCGATGCGGATATTCAAGATCTCCTACCATTGTAACCGACTCAATGTAACCCTAACCCTATCCCGTGTCTATATAAACCGGAGGGTTGTAGTCCATAGGCAATCAACTCCATACACAACAATCATACCATAGGCTAGCTTCTAGGGTTTAGCCTCCTTGATCTCGTGGTAGATCTACTCTTGTACTACCCATATCATCAATATTAATCAAGCAGGAGTAGGGTATTACCTCCATCGAGAGGGCCGAACCTGGGTAAAAAACATCCTGTCCTTGTCTCCTGTTACCATCCGGCCTAGACGCACAGTTCGGGACCCCCTACCCGAGATCCGCCGGTTTTGACACCGACAATAACTTTGAGGTGGTTTCGTACCCTACCATAATCTCTTCGTTCGTTCTCCGCTATTAGTGACTTTGGAGTGACTCTTTGTTGCATGTTGAGGGATAGTTATGTGATCCAATTATGATATTATTGTTGAGAGGACTTGCACTAGTGAAAGTATGAACCCTAGGCCTTATTTCCACACATTACAATACCGTTTACGCTCACTTTTATCATTAGTTACCTTGCTGTTTTTATAATTTCAAATTACAAATACCTTTATCTACTATCCATATACCACTAGTATCACCATCTCTTCGCCGAACTAGTGCACCTATACAATTTACCATTGTATTGGGTGTGTTGGGGACACAAGAGACTCTTTGTTATTTGGTTGCAGGGTTGCTTGAGAGAGAACATCTTCATCCTACGCCTCCTACGGATTGATAAACCTTAGGTCATCCACTTGAGGGAAATTTGCTACTGTCCTACAAACCTCTGCACTTGGAGGCCCAACAACATCTACAAGAAGAAGGTTGTGCAGTAGACATCAAGCTCTTTTCTAGCGCCGTTGCCGGTGAGGTTAGCGCTTGAAGGTTGTGACGCCCTCGATTCAATCGTACACTAATCATACACGCAAATGTGTACGATCAAGAACAAGGACTCACGGGAAGATATCACAACACAACTCTAGACACAAATTAAAATAATACAAGCTTTATATTACAAGCCAGGGGCCTCGAGGGCTCGAATACATAAGCTCGAAAACACAAGAGTCAGCGCAAGCAACAATATCTGAGTACAGACATAAGTTAAACAAGTTTGCCTTAAGAAGGTTAGCACAAAAGCAACATCGATCAAAAAGGCAAGGCCTCCTGCCTGGGAGCCTCCTAACTACTCCTGGTCGGCGGCGGCCTCCACGTAGTAGTAGGCACCCTCAGTGTAGTAGCAATCGTCGTCGAAGGTGGCGTCTGGATCCTGGGCTCCACCATCTCGTTGCATCAACCGGAAAGAAGAAGAAAGGGGAAAGGGGGGAGCAAAGCAACCATGAGTACTCATCCAAAGTACTCGCAAGCAAGGATCTACACTACATATGCATCGGTATCAATGAAAGGGGCTGTATCTGTGGACTGGACTGCAGAATGCCAGAAGAGAAGGGGAAAACCTAGCCTATCGAAGACTAGCATCTTCTGGAAACCACCAACTTGCAGCAACAGGAGGGAGTAGAGTAGCATAAAGTAAGGTAGTAGTACTGTTATCAACCTCGGCCAGAGATCCTTTCTCGACTCCCTGTGAGAAAGAAATCCCAGAGCCATACTCTCCAGTTATCATCACAATCCAATTCTCATCACCATCCAGTTCTCATCACAAGTATCCAGTTCTAGTTGTATCGATCAGGATACAACTCCAAGTGTCCGTTACCATAGGACAGGCTATCGATAGATGTTTTCTTCCCTGCAGGGGTGCACAAACTTACCCACCACGCTCGATTAACTCCGGCCGGACACACTTTCCTGGGTCATGCTCGGCCTCGGCCAAACAATACGCCGCAACCCGACCTAGGCTTAATAGAGAGGCCAGCACGCCGGACTAAACCTATGCCCCCAGGGGTCATGGGCCATCTCCCCGGGAACTCCTGCATGTTGCGTACGCGACCGGTGAGCAGACCTAGCTACCTCCTTCAACAAGGCAGGAGCTTACACAGTCCAACCCGGCGCGCGCCGCTCAGTCGCTGACGTCTATTAAGCTTCGGCTGATGTATACGACGCAGAACGCCCATACTATGCCCACGTGATGGTTAGTGCTATCAGGCCAGAGGCCCCTCGGATCAAATATCCAACCCGTAGTGGATTAGGAGCACGCGGTAACGAGCAGAGACTCACGATCGATGTGACCCCATCGCCCCGTCTCGAGTACTTGCGCCAAGAGCTAAGAATGCCCGGCCACGCCTCGTAAGTATCTCGTGGGCACCTTCGAGGTCAACCCGACTCCACATCACTCGCAATTAAGCTCGCACGGGTACCACTCAGGGTCGACCCGTCTTTAGTAACATGGTTCAGTGCAAAGTCATAGTAACCATAGTAATTGTGTGTCTAACACCAAGGGGAAAACCCGAGGAATCACCCCCGGTGAATTCCACTCGATGTTGTCATCAAGGTGAACGTAAGAGGATCCACCCTCGAGGTTCACGTTTGATGGGTTGCACGACAGAGCCGTAACGGAAGTGGTTAAGGAGGAAATCACCCTCAATGACCTCGACCGTAAAGCTACACTACGGAGATCTCATCAGGAGTGATGTAAGAGGTTCCACCCTCGGCACTTGATGGTAACTCTGCAGATCGTACAACTAGGGGGGTGATGTGTGGTGTCGCGGCATGGACTTCGATCACGATGATCGAGTCATCGAACATAAAGCGGGGCAGCTGGGACAAGGTGGGGGTCACTAATGGATCACTAACCATCCTATACTAAGCAGTTTAGGATAAGCAGGTAAGGTAAGAAAGCAGGTAACAACAACAGGCTATGCATCAGAGTAGGATCGTACAGAAAGCAGTAGCAGTTCTAATGCAAGCATGAGAGGGAAAGAAATGGGCGATATCGGAATGCTCAAGGGGGGTTTGCTTTCCTGGTTGCTCAGACAAGAAGAAGAGGTCGTCGGTGACGTAGTCGATCACAGCGGCATCATCGGTCTCGGGGTCTATCGGAGAGAAGAGGGGGAAGAAACAGTAAATACAGAGCAATCAAAGCATCACAAGGCATAACATGACGACGGGCAGAGCTAGGGTTGCCCTATCGTAGTACTACACATTGTAGACAGAGGGGATAAACATCCGAGGATGAATTCCCGGCGTTAGGCGGATTCCAGACAGATGAAAGAGAGGGGACAGTTCCATGTTCAGCATGCTAGGGGCATGTGACAGATGAACGGACCGAGTATTCGGATTCGTTGGCTTTTTCTGAGCAACTTCCATATAGAAAACATTTTCATCCGAGCTACGGTTTAATTACTATGAATTTCTAAAATTTGAAGCATATTCTGAAATTATTTATAAAGACAAAAAAGGAAATTATGATGTCATCACGACATCATTACTGCATCAGTAGTCAACACACTAGCTGATCGGTCAACGGGGCCCACGGGGGACCCACTGGCAGTGACTGGGCGATGCCCAGTCAGCCGTTGACTGGGTCAACAAGGCCAGCCGGGCCACTGGCAGTGACCTAAGGGGGTGGTCCCGGTCGGCCACGTCGGCACCGGCGCCGGTGGAGCCGCGGCGAGCGCTCCAGCAGCGGAGATGCGCTGGATCTCACCGGAATCCGGCTCCGGGCGGCCGTTCGGGGCGCGGCCGGTTGTTTTCGAACGACCACTTCGCCGCGGGTCCGATGGTGGCGATAGAACGAGCGGAGTGGGCCGGCAAGGACACCGACGACGAGCCGTGGCGGCAGCCGCGTACGGACCAGGCGGAGGCGCGGCTACGGGGTGTTTGTGAGCGTGTTTAGAAGGGGGACGGGCCCTGCAGCGCACCGCGAGCACGCTAGGGCGGTCGGGAGGGGCAGCGGCGGCTTGGGAGCGCGGGGCGGGCAGCAACGGCGACAACCAGAGCGCGGCAAAGGCGGCATGGGTTCGTCCTTCAGACAAAACGAGGCGGGAGCGGGTCAGGGGCGAGCTAGGGGTGGCGCTCGGTGCTGGGGGCGCTCTGGAGCGCGCCCACCGCACGCGCTGGAGCTGGAGAGCTCGAGCAGCTCGCATAGCGCGGCCATATCTATGGCCGGAGCACGAGGGTGGGTCCAACTAGCTAGAGAGCATGCGAGGACACGGGGAGAGAGAGGAGTCTGTGGGGAGCTCACCGGGCCCTGCAGGTGTGCAAATGTGGGCTCGGGGGAGGCTCGGCGGAGCGAATCGACGGCGGCGAGCTCGGGCGTCCGAAGGTCGAAGACGACCTCGAAGCCGATGGGGCAGGGGCTCCGTGCGCGGGGAGGTTGCCGCAATCGGCGTAGGCAGGGACGAGGAAGCTCCCGGACACAGGCGGATGGAGGATGGCGGCCGGTGGCCACGGGCACGGCAAGGCCGCGGCGATGGCTTCGCTCAGGCGGCGCGGTGCGGTGAATCTGAGGAGGGGAGGGGAGAGGGCGAAGTGAGTGGGAGTGGCAGGGGAGGACTAGAGGCGCCGGAGGGGGAGGCGTGGCCTTATCCCCTCGCCGAGGCGTCGCCGACGAGGTGGCTCGGTGGCGATGGGCGCGCTCTGCCTCGCCCGGTCGGAGGAACAGGAGGGAGGCGCGCCTCAGGGAGCTGGGCCGGCCAGGCTGGGTGAGGTGGGCCGGCCTGCTGGGGTGGGCCGAAGCCCAAGGGGAGGCCAGGGGCCCTCTCTCTCTCCCCTCTGCTTTCCTTTTTCTTTTTTCTTTTTTAGCTTTCTGTTTTAGTTATTTTAGGCCACCTGCACATTTTGCAAAAATGTTGGTTCACCACCAATATTACTAGAAGAATACTTTCCACATGATGAACATTTTAGTTTTCATATTTGAGCATTTTGAATTTCACACAAACTTTGAATTTGAATTCAACTGGAATTCTTTGAGAGAGGAGACAAAGATGATCAAGCACTTGTTTAGCAAAATGATTAGCTTAACCCCAAGGGTTACTATAGCATCATTACACCGGGGTGTTACAACTCTCCTCCTCTAAAAGAAATTCTCGTCCCTAGAATTAAGTGGTAGAAGGGAACAGATCGGGGTATTCAGCATGGAGGTTATCCTGGCATTCCCAAGTGGCTTCATCTTTAGAATGATTTAACCATTGCACCTTGAGGAACTTGGTAACCTTCTGGCGTGTTCGACGTTCAGCTTCTTCAAGAATGCAGATCGGATGCTCTTTGTATGTGAGATCATCTTGAACTTCAATCAATTCTGGATCCACTTCACGTTCCGGATCCTTGAAGCATCGACGAAGTTGTGACACATGGAAGACGTCATGGACGTGAGAGAACTGAGGTGGCAACTCCAATTGATAAGCCACCAGTCCATGACAGGCGAGGATGCGGAAGGGACCAATGTAGCGCGGAGCTAGCTTGCCCTTCACTCCGAACCGATGAGTGCCTCTCAAAGGAGTGACACGCAGATAAGCTTGTTCACTAGGTTGATAAGTTGAACCCCAGTGTTCCTGGTCATAGTTGCTCTTCTGACGGGACTGGGCTGCCTTGAGATCATCCCGGACAATGCGAACCTACTCTTCAGCTTGTTGAATAATGTCTGGACCAATGAGCGTCCGTTCCCCAGTTTCTGACCAATTCAAAGGGGTTCGGCACTTGCGTCCATAAAGCACTTCAAAGGGTGCCATCTTCAAGCTGGCTTGATAACTGTTGTTATAAGAGAACTCCGCATAAGGGAGAGATTCTTCCCACTTCTTGCCAAAAGAAATAACACAATCCCAAAGCATGTATTCAAGAATTTGATTGACTCACTCGACTTGGCCTTGCGATTGGGGATGATAAGCGGTGCTCCAGGTAATATGAGTTCCCATTGCCTCTTGGAAACTATCCCAGAACTTAGAAGTGAAAATACTGCCACGGTCTGAACTGATCTCCTTCGGAATGCCGTGGAGTGACACAATTCTGGAGATATACAAGTTTGCTAATTGACTAGCAGTGATGGTCTCCTTGACTGGCAGAAAGTGAGCAACCTTTGAGAATTGGTCGACGACGACAAAGATAGCATCATTACCTTTCTGGGACTTGGGAAGGCCTGTGACGAAGTCCATCTGAATCTTATCCCACTTCCATTCAGGAATCGAAAGCGGTTGTAGAAGTCCAGCCGATTTCTGATGTTCTGCTTTGACGCGGCGACAAACGTCACATTCTTCAATATATCGAGCAATGTATTGCTTCATATTAGACCACCAGTACTTCTGACGGATGTCTAGATACATCTTGGTACTTCCCGGATGAATAGAGAGAGGGGTGTCATGCGCTTCTTTCATCACCTTCTCTGTCATAAGCTCAAATCGGGGTACGACAATGCGATCTCTGAAGTATAAGGTCCTATCTTCAGCAAGCGAGAAATCTCGGGATTTCTCTAAGGCAAGATCCTTTTTCATCAAATCCACGTGAGCATCTTTGGCTTGAGCAGACTTAATTTCTTTCAGCAGAGTTGGTTCCAGGACAAGGTTATTCAGAGAACCTTGTGGAACTAGTTGAAGGTTCAGCTTGCATAGCTCTTCATAAAGGCGGGGTTGAGCTTTGAAGACCATGTGATTGTTGCAATAAGACTTACGGCTCAGGGCATCGGCCATTACATTAGCCTTACCAAGGGTATAGGATATACCATAGTTGTAGTCAGCAATAGCTTCCATCCATCGCTGCTGACGGAGGTTCAGATCTGGCTGAGTAATCAAGTACTTCAGACTCTGATGATCAGTGAAGATCTCGCAACGATTACCGAGAAGGTACTGTCGCCATAGCTTTAGTGCATAGATAACCGCAGCAAGCTCAAGGTCATGAACTGGGTAGTTCTCTTCATGAGAACGCACTTGACGATAGGCATAAGCAATCACTCTGCGCTCTTGCATTAGGACACAGCCTAATCCTTGACGTGAAGCGTCGCAATAGATGACAAAGTCCTTGCGAGAATCAAGGGGAGAAAGCACTGGGGCAGATGTCAGCTTGTCTTTGAGTGCCTGGAAACTTTCCTGACATTTGTTTGTCCAATCGAACTTAACGCCTTTGTGAAGCAGATTGATCAGTGGCTTGGCAATCTTGGAGAAGTTCTCGGCAAAGCGACGACAATAGCTGGCAAGACCGAGAAAGCTTCTGACTTGCTTGACAGTCTTCGGATGGGTCCAGTCAAGAATACCCTAAACGCGCTCTAGGTTGACGGCAATACCATCCTTGGAGATGACATGACCAAGGTGGTGACTTCAGGTAACCAAAATCCGCACTTGGAATACTTGGCATAAAGTTCATGTTCTCGAAGCTTCTCTAGAACAAGTCGGAGATGTTCAACATGTTCTTCTTTGTTCTTCGAATATACCAGGATATCATCCAGATAGACTACGACGAACTTGTCGAGGTAATCCATGAATATGTAGTTCATCAGACGAGAGAATGTGGCTGGAGCATTGGTCAAGCCAAAAGACATGACGGTGTACTCGTAAGAACCATAACGAGTGATGAATGCGGTCTTTGGAATATCCTCTTCACGAACACGGATCTGGTGGTAACCCAACCTCAAGTCGAGTTTAGAGAATATTGATGAACCAGCAAGTTGATCATACAGATCATTGATCCGAGGAAGCGGATATTTGTTCTGAATTGTAGCTTGGTTGATAGGACGATAGTCTTGTACCAAACGATTCGTTCCATCCTTCTTTTTTACAAAGAGAGAAGGTGCTCCCCAAGCTGAGGAACTTGGACGAATGAAACCATTGCGAAGAGATTTGTCGATTTCCTCCTTAAGTTCAAGGAGTTCATGAGGCGGCATCTTGTAGGGTCGTTTGGCAATAGGAACGGTGCCTGGTTTCAAATCGATGACGAACTTGACAGCCCGGGCAGGGGGTATTCCTGGACGTTCTTCTGGAAAGACTGTTGGGGAACGTTGCAGAAAATTAAAATTTTTCCTACGGTTTCACCAAGATCCATCTATGAGTTCATCTAAGCAACGAGTCAAGGGAGAGAGTTTGCATCTACATACCACTTGTAGATCGCGTGCGGAAGCTTGCAAGGTGATGATGTAGTCGTACTCGACGTGATTCGAATCACCGATGACCAAGTGCTGAACGGACAGCACCTCCGCGTTCAACACACGTACGGGACGGGAGACGTCTCCTCCTTCTTGATCCAGCAAGGGGGAAGGAGAGGTTGAGGAAGACAGCTCCACTGGCAGCACGACGGCGTGGTGGTGGTGGAGAGGCAGTACTCCGACAGGGCTTCGCCAAGCACACAACGGAGGAGGAGAGGTGTTGGGGAGGGGAGGGCTGCGCCTTGGAGGGTTCCGGGGGCCCCGGTACAATACCGGTATGACCCCGAAACTTCCCGGTGTCCGTTTGACAACTTCCCATATATAAATCTTTACCTCCGGACCCTTCCGGAGCTCCTCGTGACGTCCAGGATCCCATCCGGGACTCCGAACAACATTCGGTAGTCACATACTAGTCTTCCTAATAACCCTAGCGTCACCGAACCTTAAGTGTGTAGACCCTACGGGTTCGGGAGACATGCAGACATGACCTAGACGCTCTCAGGTCAATAACCAACAGCGGGATCTGGATACCCATGATGGCTCCCACATGCTCCTCGATGTTGTCATCGGATGAACCACGATGTCGAGGATTCGATCAAACCCTGTATGCAATTCCCTTTGTCAATCGGTACGTTACTTGCCCGAGACTCGATCATCGGTATCCCAATACCTTGTTTAGTCTCGTTACCGGCAAGTCACTTTACTCGTACCATAATGCATGATCCCGTGTCCAACACCTTGGTCACATTGAGCTCATTATGATGATGCATTACCGAGTGGGCCCAGAGATACCTCTCCGTCATACGGAGTGACAAATCCCAGTCTCGATCCGTGTCAACCCAACAGATACTTTCGGAGATACCTGTAATGCACCTTTATAGTCACCCAGTTACGTTGTGACGTTTGATACACCCAAGGCACTCTTACGGTATCCGGGAGTTACACGATCTCATGGTCGAAGGAAGAGATACTTGACATTGGCAAAGCTCTAGCAAAACGAACTACACGATCTTTTATGCTATGCTTAGGATTGGGTCTTGTCCATCACATCATTCTCCTAATGATGTGATCCCATTATCAACGACATCCAATGTCCATAGTCAGGAAACCATGACTATCTGTTGATCACAACGAGCTAGTCAACTAGAGGCTCACCAGGGACATATTGTGGTCTAAGTATTCACACGTGTATTACGATTTCCGGATAATACAGTTATAGCATGAATAAAAGACATTTATCATGAACATTGAAATATAATAATACTTTTATTATTGCCTCTAGGGCATATTTCCAACAGTCTCCCACTTGCACTAGAGTCACCAATCTAGTTACATTGTGATGAATCGAACACCCATAGAGTTCTGGTGTTGATCATGTTTTGCACGCGAGAGAGGTTTAGTCAGCGGATCTGCGACATTCAGATCCGTGTGCACTTTGCAAATCTCTATGTCTCCATCTTGAACATTTTCACGGATGGAGTTGAAATGACGTTTGATGTGCTTGGTCTTCTTGTGAAACCTGGGCTCCTTCGCGAGGGCAATAGCTCCAGTGTTGTCACAGAAGAGTTTGATCGGCCCCGACGCATTGGGTATGACTCCTAGGTCGGTGATGAACTCCTTCACCCAAATCGCTTCATGCGCTGCCTCCGAGGCTGCCATGTACTCCGCTTCACACGTAGATCCCGCCACGACGCTCTGCTTGCAGCTGCACCAGCTTACTGCTCCACCATTCAACATATACACATATCCGGTTTGTGACTTAGAGTCATCCAGATCTGAGTCGAAGCTAGCGTCGACGTAACCCTTTACGACGAGCTCTTCGTCTCCTCCATAAACGAGAAACATGTCCTTCGTCCTTTTCAGGTACTTCAGGATATTCTTGACCGCTGTCCAGTGTTCCTTGCCGGGATTACTTTGGTATCTTGCTACCAAACTTACGGCAAGGTTTACATCGGGTCTGGTACACAGCATGGCATACATAATAGATCCTATGGCTGAAGCATAGGGGATGACACTCATCTCTTCTTTATCTTTTGCCGTGGTCGGTGACTGAGCTGAGCTCAGTCTCACACCTTGTAACATAGGCAAGAACCCCTTCTTGGACTGATCCATTTTGAACCTCTTCAAAATCTTATCAAGGTATGTGCTTTGTGAAAGACCTATGAGGCGTCTCGATCTATCTCTATAGATCTTGATGCCTAATATATAAGCAGCTTCTCCAAGGTCCTTCATTGAAAAACACTTATTCAAGTAGGCCTTAATGCTGTCCAGAAATTCTATATTATTTCCCATCAAGAGTATGTCATCTACATATAATATGAGAAATGCTACAGAGCTCCCACTCACTTTCTTGTAAACGCAGGCTTCTCCATAAGTCTGCATAAACCCAAACGCTTTGATCATCTCATCAAAGCGAATGTTCCAACTCCGAGATGCTTGCACCAGTCCATAAATGGATCGCTGGAGCTTGCATACTTTGTTAGTGTTCCGAGGATCGACAAAACCTTCCGGCTGCATCATATACAGTTCTTCCTTAAGATGTCCGTTAAGGAATGCCGTTTTGACGTCCATCTGCCATATCTCATAATCATAGTATGCGGCAATTGCTAACATGATTCGGACGGACTTCAGCTTCGCTACGGGAGAGAAAGTCTCGTCGTAGTCAATCCCTTGAACTTGTCGATAACCCTTAGCGACAAGTCGAGCCTTATAAATGGTAACATTACCATCCGCGTCCGTCTTCTTCTTAAAAATCCATTTGTTTTCTATCGCTTGCCGATCATCGGGCAAGTCTGTCAAAGTCCATACTTTGTTTTCATACATGGATTCTATCTCGGATTTCATGGCTTCAAGCCATTTGTTGGAATCCGGGCCCGCCATCGCTTCTTCATAGTTCGAAGGTTCATTGTTGTCTAACAACATGATTTCCAGGACAGGGTTGCCGTACCACTCTGGTGCGGAACGTGTCCTTGTGGACCTACGAAGTTTAGCAGTAACTTGATCCGAAGTACCTTGATCATCATCAATGTTTTCCTCTTCAGTTGGTGTGGGCATCACAGGAACATTTTCCTGAGCTGCACCACTTTCCCGTTCGAGAGGTAGTACTTCATCGAGTTCTACTTTCCTCCCACTTACTTCTTTCGAGAGAAACTCTTTTTCCAAAAAGCATCCGTTCTTGGCAACAAAGATCTTGCCTTCGGATCTTAAGTAGAAGGTATACCCGACAGTTTCCTTAGGGTATCCTGTGAATACGCATTTTTCCGACTTGGGTTCGAGCTTTTTAGGTTGAAGTTTCTTGACATAAGCATCGCATCCCCAAACTTTTAGAAACGACAGCTTAGGTTTCTTTCCAAACCATAATTCATACGGTGTCGTCTCAACGGATTTAGACAGTGCCCTATTTAAAGTGAATGTAGCTGTCTCTAGAGCGTATCCCCAAAATGATAGCGGTAAATCGGTAAGAGACATCATAGACCGCACCATATCCAATAGAGTGCGATTACGACGTTCGGACACACCGTTTCGCTGAGGTGTTCCAGGCGGCGTGAGTTGTGAAACGATTCCACATTTCCTTACGTGTGTACCAAATTCGTGACTTAAGTATTCTCCTCCATGATCTGATCGTAAGAATTTTATCTTTCGGTCACGTTGATTCTCTACCTCATTCTGAAATTCCTTGAACTTTTCAAAGGTCTCAGACTTGTGTTTCATTAAGTAGACATACCCATATCTACTCAAGTCATCAGTGAGAGTGAGAACATAACGATATCCTCCGCGAGCCTCAATGCTCATTGGACCGCACACATCGGTATGTATGATTTCCAACAAGTTGGTTGCTCGCTCCATTGTTCCAGAGAACAGAGTCTTGGTCATTTTGCCCAAGAGGCATGGTTCGCACGTGTCAAACGATTCATAATCAAGAGACTCTAAAAGTCCATCGGCATGGAGCTTCTTCATGCGCTTGACACCAATGTGACCAAGGCGGCAGTGCCACAAGTATGTGGGACTATCGTTATCAACTTTAAATCTTTTGGCATCTACACTATGAACATGTGTAATATTATGCTCGAGATTCATTAAGAATAAACCATTGACCATCGGAGCATGACCATAAAACATATCTCTCATATAAATCGAACAACCATTATTCTCAGACTTAAATGAGTAGCCATCTCGTATTAAACGAGATCCAGATACAATGTTCATGCTCAAACTTGGCACTAAATAACAATTATTAAGGTTCAAAACTAATCCCGTAGGTAAATGTAGAGGCAGCGTGCCGACGGCGATCACATCGACTCTGGAACCATTCCCGACGCGCATAGTCACCTCGTCCTTCGCCAGTCTCCGTTTATTCCGCAGCTCCTGCTGTGAGTTACAAATATGAGCAACGGCACCGGTATCAAATACCCAGGAGTTACTACGAGTACTGGTAAGGTACACATCAATCACATGTATATCAAATATACCTTTGGTTTTGCCGGCCTTCTTATCCGCTAAGTATTTGGGGCAGTTCCGCTTCCAGTGACCCTTCCCCTTGCAATAAAAGCACTCAGTCTCAGGCTTGGGTCCATTCTTTGACTTCTTCCCGGTAACTGGCTTACCAGGCGCGGCAACCTCCTTGCCGTCCTTCTTGAAGTTCTTCTTACCCTTGCCCTTCTTAAACTTAGTGGTCTTATTGACCATCAACACTTGATGTTCTTTCTTGATTTCAGCCTCTGCTGACTTTAGCATCGAGAACACTTCAGGAATGGTCTTTTCCATCCCCTGCATGTTGTAGTTCATCACAAAGCTCTTGTAGCTTGGTGGGAGCGACTGGAGGATTCTGTCAATGACCGCCTCATCTGGGAGGTTAATGTTCAGCTGGGTCATACGGTTGTGCAACCCAGACATCTTCAGGATGTGTTCACTGACAGAACTGTTTTCCTCCATCTTACAACTGTAGAACTTGTCGGAGACATCATATCTCTTGACCCGGGCATGAGCTTGAAAAACTAGTTTCAGCTCTTCGAACATCTCATATGCTCCGTGGTGCTCAAAACGCTTTTGGAGCCCCGGTTCTAAGCTGTAAAGCATGCCGCACTGAACGAGGGAGTAATCATCAGCACGAGACTGCCAAGCATTCATAATGTCTTGGTTCTCTGGGACGGGAGCGTCACCTAGCGGTCCTTCTAGGACGTATTGTTTCCTGGCAGCTATGAGGATGATCCTCAGGTTTCGGACCCAGTCCGTATAGTTGCTGCCATCATCTTTCAGCTTGGTTTTCTCTAGGAACGCGTTGAAGTTCATGTTGACATGAGCGTTGGCCATTTGATCTACAAGACATATTTGCAAAGGTTTTAGACTAAGTTCATGATAATTAAGTTCTAATCAAATTATGAACTCCCACTCAGATTAGACATCCCTTTAGTCATCTAAGTGTTACACGATCCGAGTCGACTAGGCCGTGTCCGATCATCACGTGAGACGGACTAGTCATCGTCGGTGAACATTCTCATGTTGATCGTATCTTCCATACGACTCGTGTTCGACCTTTCGGTCTCCGTGTTCCGAGGCCATGTCTGCACATGCTAGGCTCGTCAAGTTAACCCTAAGTGTTTTCGCTGTGTAAAACTGTCTTACACCCGTTGTATGTGAACGTAAGAATCCATCACACCCGATCATCACGTGGTGCTTAGAAGCGACGAACTGTAGCAACGGTGCACAGTTAGGGGAGAACACTTCTTGAAATTTTATAAGGGATCATCTTATTTACTACCGTCGTCCTAAGTAAACAAGATGCATAAACATAATAAACATCACATGCAATTATATAGTTGTGACATGATATGGCCAATATCATATAGCTCCATTGATCTTCATCTTCGGGGCTCCATGATCATCTTGTCACTGGCTTGACACCATGATCTCCATCATCATGATCTCCATCATCGTGTCTTCATGAAGTTGTCACGCCAACGACTACTTCTACTTCTATGACTAACGTTTAGCAATAAAGTAAAGTAGTTTACATGGCGTTATTCAATGATACGCAGGTCATACAAAAAATAAAGACAACTCCTATGGCTCCTGCCGGTTGTCATACTCATCGACATGCAAGTCGTGAATCCTATTACAAAGAACATGATCTCATACATCACAATTCATCATTCATCACAACTTCTGGCCATATCACATCACATGATCAATCGCTGCAAAAACAAGTTAGACGTCCTCTAATTGTTGTTGCATCTTTTATGTGGCTGCAATTGGGTTCTAGAAAGAACGTTTTCTTACCTACGAGACACCACAATGTGATTTTGTCAACTTCTATTTACCCTTCATAAGGGCCCTGTTCATCGATTCCGCTCCAACTAAAGTGGGAGAGACAGACACCCGCCAGCCACCTTATGCAACTAGTGCATGTCAGTTGGTGGAACCGGTCTCACGTAAGCGTACGTGTAAGGTTGGTCCGGGCCGCTTCATCCCACAATACTGTTGAGCAAGAAAAGACTAGTAGAGGCAAGTAATATGACAAAATCCACGCCCACAACAAAATTGTGTTCTACTCGTGCAAAGAGAACTACGCATAGACCTAGCTCATGATGCCACTGTTGGGGAACGTTGCAGAAAATTAAAAATTTTCCTACGGTTTCACCAAGATCCATCTATGAGTTCATCTAAGAAACGAGTCAAGGGAGAGAGTTTGCATCTACATACCACTTGTAGATCACGTGCGGAAGCTTGCAAGGTGATGATGTAGTCGTACTCGACGTGATTCGAATCACCGATGACCAAGTGCTGAACGGACAGCACCTCCGCGTTCAACACACGTACGGGATGGGAGACGTCTCCTCCTTCTTGATCCAGCAAGGGGGGAGGAGAGGTTGAGGAAGACAGCTCCACCGGCAGCACGACGGCGTGGTGGTGGTGGAGAGGCAGTACTCCGACAGGGCTTCGCCAAGCACACAACGGAGGAGGAGAGGTGTTGGGGAGGGGAGGGCTGCGCCTTGGAGGGTGGTCCGGCTGCCCTCCCCTCACCCCTCTATTTATAGGGGGGAGGGAGAAGGGGGGCCGGCCCCCTAGAACCCATCTAGGGGGGTGCGGCGGCCAAGGGGAGAGGGGGAGAGGGTGGCTTGCCCCCCAAGCCAAGGGGGGCGCCCCCTCTAGGGTTCCCCCCTCAACCCTAGGCGCAAGGGCCCAAGGGAGGGGGTGCGGCCAGCCCACCAGGGGCTGGCTCCCTGCCCCACGCAGCCCATGTGGCCCCCCGGGAGGGGTGGCCCCTCCCAGTGGACCCCCGGAACCCTTCCGGTGGCCCCGGTACAATACCGGTATGACCCCGAAACTTCCCGGTGTCCGTTTGACAACTTCCCATATATAAATCTTTACCTCCGGACCCTTCCGGAGCTCCTCGTGACGTCCAGGATCCCATCCGGGACTCCGAACAACATTCGGTAGTCACATACTAGTCTTCCTAATAACCCTAGCGTCACCGAACCTTAAGTGTGTAGACCCTACGGGTTCGGGAGACATGCAGACATGACCTAGACGCTCTCAGGTCAATAACCAACAGCGGGATCTAGATACCCATGATGGCTCCCACATGCTCCTCGATGTTGTCATCGGATGAACCACGATGCCGAGGATTCGATCAAACCCTGTATGCAATTCCCTTTGTCAATCGGTACGTTACTTGCCCGAGACTCGATCATCGGTATCCCAATACCTTGTTCAGTCTCGTTACCGGCAAGTCACTTTACTCGTACCGTAATGCATGATCCCGTGTCCAACACCTTGGTCACATTGAGCTCATTATGATGATGCATTACCGAGTGGGCCCAGAGATACCTCTCCGTCATACGGAGTGACAAATCCCAGTCTCGATCCGTGTCAACCCAACAGATACTTTCGGAGATACCTGTAATGCACCTTTATAGTCACCCAGTTACGTTGTGGCGTTTGATACACCCAAGGCACTGTTACGGTATCCGGGAGTTACACGATCTCATGGTCGAAGGAAGAGATACTTGACATTGGCAAAGCTCTAGCAAAACGAACTACACGATCTTTTATGCCATGCTTAGGATTTGGTCTTGTCCATCACATCATTCTCCTAATGATGTGATCCCGTTATCAACGACATCCAATGTCCATAGTCAGGAAACCATGACTATCTGTTGATCACAACGAGCTAGTCAACTAGAGGCTCACCAGGGACATATTGTGGTCTAAGTATTCACACGTGTATTACGATTTCCGGATAATACAATTATAGCATGAATAAAAGACATTTATCATGAACATTGAAATATAATAATACTTTTATTATTGCCTCTAGGGCATATTTCCAACAAAGACATCTAGGAAGTCACGAACAACTGGAATCTTTTCAATTCCCTCAAGAGGTGTTGCGTTCAACGCATTCAAGACATAAAGTCGTGCTTTAGCGTTTTGAACAAGTTGAGCATGGTAGCTTACTATCTCATCGGAAGGATGTAGGAGGTGAATGACCTTGGTGGCGCAAACGATAGAAGCAGTATGCGCTTTCAACCATTCCATTCCCAGAATGAGGTCAATATTGGAAGACTCCAGAATAATGGGGGAAACAAGAAATTCCAACCCTTCAATCTCAACGGGAACATCGCGACCAATCATGGTAGTTTGACATCGGCCCGCAGGGGTGCGTACCACAATCAGAGTGTTCATGGGCTCGCATCGAATGTCGTGTGCATATGCAAAACTTTCTGACATGAATGAATGCGATGCTCCTGAATCAAATAAAACAGATGTTGGTACTGAATTAACGAGAAGAGTACCCATCACAGTGGTAGGTTGGTCTTGAGCTTCATTCAGATCAACATGATTAGCTTGACCACGACCATATGGTCTGGCATTGTTGTCGTGGGGCTGGTTGTTACGGCCAGTTGAAGGCAAAGCCAGCTGGTTCTGATTCTGAGGGCAGTTCCTGGAACAATGGCCCGGAAGGCCACACTTGAAGCACGGACCATCATTGGGATTGTGAGCAGAAGCTTGGGGTGGTACAGCCCGAAGGGGCTGCCTCTGCGGTGGAGGAGGCAGACGAGGTGCAGCATAGGACTGTCTTGGTGTAGGTGCAGCTGGACGATACATGTTGTGGGGAATCCATATCTGATGCTTCTACGCTGACGGGCCCGAAGATGAGCCAGCATCACGGCTGCGCCTAAGGGATCCCTGGTGTTCCTGAAGACCAGTCTCAACCTGAATAGCCTTGTTCACCAAGGTGGCGAAGTCGGCAAAGTCATGAGCAAGCAGTGTTAGCTTAATATCAGGGTGAAGTCCATCACGGAACTTTTCTTGCCTACAAGCATCAGTTGCAATGTCTTCTTCAGCATAACGAGACAAGTCCAGAAATTCCCGCTAATAAGCATCTACGGTATTGTTGCCTTGGGTGAGGTTGCAGAAATCTCGCTTCTTCCTGTCCATGATTCCCTGAGGAATGAAGCGGGCACGGAAGGTAGCTTGGAAATCCGGCCAAGTGATGACCGTTCCAGCAGGTAGGGTATGCCTGTGGTTGTCCCACCATTGAGCAGCAGGACCCTTCAGAAAGAAAGATGCACAGGTGACATAGCTAGTAGGGGCCACACTAGCAGACTCCATTTCATATGTGATGTCGTGGAGCCAGTCATCGGCATCAAGGGGTTGAGTTGAGCTGCGGTAAATAGTTGGGTTGAGACGCATGAAGTCCTGCAGAGTTCCTGGGGTTGGCTGTTGATTCATGTTCGGACGAGGAAACCGAGCCATCATTCCTTCCATGAATTGGCGATTCAGCTCAAATTTTTGCATCATTCCAGCAAAGAATTCGGGCGGTGGTGGATCGTTGGCACCACGGCCACGACCAGCGGGTCTAACCATCCTGCTAACATAAAACAGGGGGTAGTTCAGCATTGAGCATTGTAAAAACAAGGATCATTCATGATGAAACATGCATAATGAAAGAGGTACGATGGATACCACTTCGTTGTCATCACGACGGTGTGTGTACTATCCAGAACACTATTCTAAGGAAAACTATGGCTTATCCAGCTTTGGGGTGGATGTGGTCACGGGATCCTAATGTTAGAGTTAGTAAAACCATTTTAACCCGAATAGAAGAGAGATTAGAGTCCCAGAGTATAGACGAGAAATAAAAGATCCTAATACCACCCAATGGCGACGTGGGCCCGTAAGACACACAGCCATGTTAGTAAAAGTTTTTGTAGTGACTAGACTCGACTTCGGTCAAGGAGTTGGAAAGGGGGCTACCTACAGGCAGTCGGCTCTGATACCAACTTGTGACGCCCTCGATTCAATCGTACACTAATCATACACACAAATGTGTATGATCAAGATCAAGGACTCACGGGAAGATATCACAACACAACTCTAGACACAAATTAAAATAATACAAGCTTTATATTACAAGCCAGGGGCCTCGAGGGCTCGAATACATAAGCTCGAAAACACAAGAGTCAGCGGAAGCAACAATATCTGAGTATAGACATAAGTTAAACAAGTTTGCCTTAAGAAGGCTAGCACAAAAGCAACATCGATCAAAAAGGCAAGGCCTCCTGCCTGGGAGCCTCCTAACTACTCCTGGTCGTCGGCGGCCTCCACGTAGTAGTAGGCACCCTCAGTGTAGTAGCAATTGTCATCGAAGGTGGCATCTGGATCCTGGGCTCCACCATCTGGTTGCATCAACTGGAAAGAAGAAGAAAGGGGGAAAGGGGTAGCAAAGCAACCGTGAGTACTCATCCAAAGTACTCGCAAGCAAGGATCTACACTACATATGCATCGGTATCAATGAAAGGGGTTGTATCTGTGGACTGGACTATAGAATGCCAGAAAAGAAGGGGAAAACCTAGCCTATCGAAGACTAGCATCTTCTGGAAACCACCAACTTGCAGCAACAGGAGGGAGTAGAGTAGCATAAAGTAAGGTAGTAGTACTGTTATCAACCTCGGCCAGAGATCCTTTCTCGACTCCCTGTGAGAAAGAAATCCCAGAGCCATACTCTCCAGTTATCATCACAATCCAATTCTCATCACCATCCAGTTCTCATCACAAGTATCCAGTTCTAGTTGTATCAATCAGGATACAACTCCAAGTGTCCGTTACCATAGGACAGGCTATCGATAGATGTTTTCTTCCCTGCAGGGGTGCACAAACTTACCCACCACGCTCGATTAACTCCGGTCGGACACACTTTCCTGGGTCATGCTCGGCCTCGGCCAAACAATACGCCGCAACCCGACCTAGGCTTAATAGAGAGGCCAGCACGCCAGACTAAACCTATGCCCCCAGGGGTCATGGGCCATCTCCCCGGGAACTCCTGCATGTTGCGTACGCGACCGGTGAGCAGACCTAGCTACCTCCTTCAACAAGGCAGGAGCATACACAGTCCAACCCGGCGCGCGCCGCTCAGTCGCTGACGCCTATTAAGCTTCGGCTGATGTATACGACGCAGAACACCCATACTATGCCCACGTGATGGTTAGTGCTATCAGGCCAGAGGCCCCTCGGATCAAATATCCAACCCGTAGTGGATTAGGAGCACGCGGTAACGAGCAGAGACTCACGATCGATGTGACCCCATCGCCCCGTCTCGAGTACTTGCGCCAAGGGCTAAGAATGCCCGGCCACGCCTCGTAAGTATCTCGTGGGCACCTTCGAGGTCAACCCGACTCCACATCACTCGCAATTAAGCTCGCACGGGTACCACTCAGGGTCGACCCGTCTTTAGTAACATGGTTCAGTGCAAAGTCATAGTAACCATAGTAATTGTGTGTCTAACACCAAGGGGAAAACCCGAGGAATCACCCCCGGTGAATTCCACTCGATGTTGTCATCAAGGTGAACGTAAGAGGATCCACCCTCGAGGTTCACGTTTGATGGGTTGCACGACAGAGCCGTAACGGAAGTGGTTAAGGAGGAAATCACCCTCGATGACCTCGACCATAAACTACACTATGGAGATCTCATCAGGAGTGATGTAAGAGGTTCCACCCTCGGCACTCGATGGTAACTCTGCAGAGTCGTACCACTAGGGGGGTGATGTGTAGTGTCGGGGCCTGGACGTCGATCACGTTGATCGAGTCATCGAACATAAAGCGGGGCAGCTGGGACAAGGTGGGGGTCACTGATGGATCACTAACCATCCTATACTAAGCAGTTTAGGATAAGCAGGTAAGGTAAGAAAGCAGGTAACAACAACAGGCTATGCATTAGAGTAGGATCATACAAAAAGCAGTAGCAGTTCTAATGCAAGAATGAGAGGAAAAGAAATGGGCGATATCGGAATGCTCAAGGGGGGTTTGCTTGCCTGGTTGCTCAGACAAGAAGAAGAGGTCGTCAGTGATGTTGTCGATCACAGCGGCATCACCGGTCTCGGGGTCTACCGGAGAGAAGAGGGGGAAGAAATAGTAAATACAGAGCAATCAAAGCATCACAAGGCATAACATGACGACGGGCAGAGCTAGGGTTGCCCTAACGTAGTACTACACATTGCAGACGCAGGGGATAAACATCCGAGGATGAATTCCCGGCGTTAGGCGGATTCCGAACAGATGAAAGAGAGGGGACGGTTCCATGTTCAGCATGCTAGGGGCATGTGACAGATGAACAAACTGCGTATTCGGATTCGTTGGATTTTTCTGAGCAACTTTCATATAGAAAACATTTTCATCCGAGCTATGGTTTAATTACTATGAATTTCTAAAGTTTAAAGCATATTATGAAATTATTTATAAAGACAGAAAAGGAAATTATGATGTCATCACGGCATCATTACTACATCAGTAGTCAACACACTAGCTGACCGGTCAACGGGGCCCACGGGGGACCCACTGGCAGTGACTGGGCGATGCCCAGTCAGCCGTTGACTGGGTCAACAAGGCCAGCCGGGCCACTGGCAGTGACCTAAGGGGGTGGCCCCGGTCGGCCACGTCGGCACCGGCGCCAGTGGAGCCGCGGCGAGTGCTCCCGCGGCGGAGATGCGCTGGATCTCGCCGGAATCCGGCTCCGGGGGGCCGTTCGGGGCGCGGCCGGTTGTTTTCAAACGACCACTTTGCTGCGGGTCCGATGGTGGCGATAGAACGAGCGGAGGGGGCCGGCAAGGACGCCGGCGATGAGCCGTGGTGGCAGCCACGTACGGACCAAGCGGAGGCGAGGCTACGGGGTGTTTGCGAGCGCGTTTAGAAAGGGGACGGGCCCAGCAGCGCACCGCGAACACGCTAGGGCGGTCGGGAGGGGCAGCAGCGGCTTGGGAGCGCGGGGCGGGCAACAACGGCAGCAACCAGAGCGCGACAAAGGTGGCAGGGGTTCGTCCTTCAGACGAAACGAAGCGGGAGCGGGTCAGGGGGTGAGCTAGGGGTGGCGCTCGGTGCTAGGGGCGCTCTGAAGCACGCCCACCGCACGCGCTGGAGCTGGAGAGCTCGAGCGGCTCGCATAGCGCGGCCATATCTATGGCCGGAGCACGAGGGTGGGTCCGACTAGCTAGAGAGCACGCGAGGACACGGGGGGAGAGAGGAGTCTGTGGGGAGCTCACCGGGCCCTGCAGGTGTGCAAACGTGGGCTCGGGGGAGGCTCGGCGGAGCGAATCGACGGCGGCGAGCTTGGGCGTCCGAAGGTCGAAGACGACCTCGAAGCCGACGGGGCAGGGGCTCCGTGCGCGGGGAGGTTGCTGCAATCGGCGTAGGCGGGGACGAGGAAGCTCCCGGACACGGGCGGATGGAGGATGGCGGCCGGTGGCCACGGGCACGGCGAGGCCGCGGCGATGGCTTCGCTCGGGCGGCGCGGTGCGGTGGAAATGAGGAGGGGAGAGGGCGAAGTGAGTGGGAGTGGCAGGGGGAGGACTCGAGGAGACGGAGGGGGAGGCGTGGCCTTATCCCCTGCCGAGGCATCGCCGGCGAGGTGGCTCGGTGGCGATGGGCGCGCTCTGCCTCGCCCGGTCGGAGGAACAGGAGGAAGGCGTGCCTCGGGGAGCTGGGCCGGCCAGGCTGGGTGAGGTGGGTCGGCCTGCTGGGGTGGGCCGAAGTCCAAGGGGAGGCCAGGGGCCCTCTCTCTCTCCCCTCTGCTTTCCTTTTTCTTTTTTCTTCTTTTTAGCTTTCTGCTTTAGTTATTTTAGGCCACCTACACATTTTGCAAAAATGTTGGTTCACCACCAATATTACCAGAAGAATACTTTCCACATGATGAACATTTTAGTTTTCATGTTTGAGCATTTTGAATTTCACACAAACTTTGAATTTGAATTCAACTGGAATCTTTGAGAGAGGAGACAAAGATGATCAAGCACTTGTTTAGCAAAATGATTAGCTTAACCCCAAGGGTTACTGTAGCATCATTACACCGAGGTGTTACAAAGGTATATCTTTAGATCTTGCAATCGAGTCTTTTAGTTTCTTGTTTTATCACTAGTTTAGTTTATAAAAGAAAACTATAAAAAATGGAATTGAGTTTGTCTCATACGCTTCACCTTTTTAATATCTTTCGTGAGTATGATGGAAAGGATAATTGTGCTCAAGTGCTAGAAGAAGAAATCTATAAAATGTTTGGCACTAAATATTTGAATGATGAGCATGATTGCAATGTTATTAGTACGAATTCTTTGAATATCCATAATACTAATGATGATTGCACTAGTTATGATGAAAATGTCTCCTATAAACATGTCAATTTTTGTGGAGTGCATTGGGTTTGTAAGTACACACCAAATAGGGAAGATAGATATTGCAAGAGGCATAAGTACTTAGAAACTAAACTGTTGCAAGAAAGTCTTGATGATTGTGCTGAAAAATTCAATATTTTTCGCGCACCTTGTGAACTTTGCAATGAACATGGTCATTTAAATCTCCAATGCAAATTGTTTCATGACCGAATCGTATCCAAAAATTGTGATAATTTGATTACCCTTGAGCATCATAAAGAGCTTAGTCTTCTTTTAGGGTATGAGGAAATGAAACGTATAACTGAGGGTATTCCAAAGTTTAATCTTGATAAACTTCTTGGATTTGATCTAGAGGATATTTATATGTATTGTGCGGTGAATTGTATTGAAAATCCTTATATTGCCAACTACATAAAGAAAAGAAAAGAAATAGAAGATGAAGAGAATACTAATGAAAGGGAAGAGACTTCCCAATATCCTCCTATTATTTCTTATGATGAATCAGGTAATGAGGAGGAGCCTCCTATTCAACCAATCTCATTAATAAGGAGCTCCAAAAAGAGGATTGAACCCACACATGATGTGGTGAAGAAGAAGAAAAGAAAAAGGAAGAGAGGTAAAAAGATATCTCTATCAAATAATGCTGCTCCTATTACTATTGTGCCTCATGAAAATATAATTATGGAAGATAATGATACTTCTTATGATCTTGAAAATCTTTTTGGCCCTTGCTTGGAAGAATATGATAATTGCTATACTATTGGTGCTATCCATACTATTAATTATGAGAGTGATTATGCTTATGATATGAAAAGGCCCAAGCTTGGGGATGTTATGTTTGATGAAGATGATGTTTTTGAGAATATATTTGCTGCAATTAATGTTTGTCCCAAGCTTGGGGAAGCTATAATTAATGAAGATGATATTTTTAGTCTCCCAAGTTTTGATATGCAAATTTATAATGATGATAGCATGCCTCCTACTTATGATAATTATTATGATGATACATATGCTATAAAAAGTAGTGATTATATTTATAAAACTTGTCATGATTATGATTACCCCTTCTCTAAACATTACTCTTTTAATGTGGAAACAATTTATAGTATCCAAGTCTCTTATGATACTTCCACTATCCCGAATGAGAAGAATTTTGCTTATATGGAGAGTAATAAAATTTCTATGCTTGTAGATCATGAAAAGAATGCTTTAGGTGCTGGTTATATTGTTGAATTCATTCATGATGCTACTGAAAATTATTATGAGGGAGGAACATATGCTTGTAGGAATTGCAATAATATCAAATTTCCTCTCTATGTGCTTAAAGCTTTGAAGTTATACTTGTTTTACCCTCCTATGCTAGTTGATTATTGTTCCCACAAGTTGTTTGCTCACAAAATCCCTACGCATAGGAAGTGGGTTAGACTTAAATGTGCTAGTCATATTCTTCATGATGCTCTCTTTATGTTTCAATTCTTATCCTTTCTGTGAGCATCATTGAAATCATCATGCCTAGCTAGGGGCGTTAAACGATAGCGCTTGTTGGGAGGCAACCCAACTTTATTTTTGTTTCTTGCCTTTTGTTCCTGTTTAGTAATAAATAATTCATATAGCCTCTGTTTAGATGTGGTTTTATGTTTTTAATTAGTGTTTGTGCCAAGTAGAACCTTTGGGAATACTTGGGGAAAGTCTTGTTGATCATGCTGTAAAAAAACAGAAACTTTAGCGCTCACGAGAATTGCTGCCATTTTTATTTGGAGAGTGATATTTAGTTAATTCTTTTTTAAGATGATTAATAAATAAATTCCTCAGGTCCATCAATTTATTTGAGAATTTTATGAGTTCCATAAGTATATGTTTGATCCAGATTACTACAGACTGTTCTGTTTTTGACAGATTCTGTTTTCATGTGTTGTTTACTTATTTTGATGAATCTATGGCTAGTAAAATAGTTTATAAACCATAGAGAAGTTGGAATACAGTAGGTTTAACACCAATATAAATAAAGAATGAGTTCATTACAGTACCTTGAAGTGGTGATTTATTTTCTTATACTAACGGAGCTTACGAGTTTTCTGTTAAGTTTTGTGTTGTGAAGTTTTCAAGTTTTGGGTAAGGATTCGATGGAGTATGGAATAAGGAGTGGCAAGAGTCTAAGCTTGGGGATTCCCATGGCACCCCAAGGTAATATTCAAGTACAACCAAGAGCCTAAGCTTGGGGATGCCCCGGAAGGCATCCCCTCTTTCGTCTTCGTTCATCGGTAACTTTACTTGGAGCTATATTTTTATTCGCCACATGATATGTGTTTTGCTTGGAGCGTCAATTTATTTTGTTAGGATTTGCTTTATTTTATTTAGAACAATGTTTTGCATCTTTTATTTCAATAAAAGTGGCATTGATAGCCTTTACTATGCCTATTTTAGAAGTCCACATGTTGCTGTTTGAAAACAGAAGGTTTACCGTTGTTGCAATAATTCCCTAGAAAAGTCAGAATGTGATAAAATGTTGAAAACTTTTGCATATTAAGATCTGATAAATTTACTACATTGGGAATTTTCTTTCATAATTTTTGGAGCTAGGGATGTATGGATGTTGCAGCATTCTTTACAGACTATCCTGTTTAGGCAGATTGCTGTTATGTTTGTATTGTTTGCATATGTTTGCTTCTTTAATGATTCTATTTGAGGATAGGACTATTAAATATGCAGATGCATTTAGTATGCAATGTTGAATAATAATTTTAGTGATTTGCTACAGTAGAGTATGATAAGGTTTTTGCAATGGTCTATACTAACTTATCTCACGAGTCCTTGTTGAGTTTTGTGTGGATGAAGCTTTTGAGATTTAGGGAGACCGTGATATGAGAGGAATTAAGGAGACACAAAGGATCAAGCTTGGGGATTCCCAAGGCATCCCAAGATAATATTTCAAGAAGTCTCAAGCATCTAAGCTTGGGGATGCCCCGGTTGGCATCCCACCTTTCTTCTTCAACAACTATCGGTTAGTATCGGTTGATCCTAAGTTTTTGCTTCTTCACATGATATTTGCTATTCTTAGATGTCATTTTATTTTGTTTTTCTTGATGTTTGAATAAAGTACCAAGATATTAAATTATTAAATGTTAGAGAGTCTTCACATAGTTGCATAATTATTCAACTACTCATTGATCTTCACTTATATCTTTCGGAGTAGTTTGTTGTTGCTCTAGTGCTTCACTTATATCTTTTAGAGCATGGTGGTAGTTTTATTTTATAAGAAATAGATGAACTATCATGCTTCACTTAGATTATTTTGAGAGTTTTAAATAGCATGGTAATTTGCTTAAATAATCCTAATATGCTAGGCATCCAAGAATAGTAAAAACTTTCATATAGAGTATTGAATACTATGAGAAGTTTGATACTTGATAATTGTTTTGAGATATGGAGATGGTGATATTAGAGTCATGCTAGTTGAGTGGTTATGAATTTGAGAAATACTTGTGTTGAAGTTTGTGATTCCCATAGCATGCACGTATGGTGAACCGTTATGTGATGAAGTCGGAGCATGATTTATTTATTGATTGTATTCCTTATGAGTGGCGGTCGGGGACGAGCGATGGTCTTTTCCTACCAATCTATCCCCCTAGGAGCATGTGCGTAATACTTTGCTTTGATAACTTGTAGATTTTTGCAATAAGTATATGAGTTCTTTATGACTAATGTTGATTCCATGGATTATACGCACTCTCACCCTTCCACCTTTGCTAGCCTCTCTAATACCGCGCACCTTTCGCCGGTATCATACACCCACCATATACCTTCCTCAAAACAGCCACCATACCTACCTATTATGGCATTTTCATAGCCATTCCGAGATATATTGCCATGCAACTTTCCACCGTTCCGTTTATTATGACACGCTCCATCATTGTCATACTGCTTTGCATGATCATGTAGTTGACATCGTATTTGTGGCAAAGCCACCGTTCATAATTCTTTCATACATGTCACTCATGCATCATTGCACATCCCGGTACACCGCCGGAGGCATTCATATAGAGTCATATCTTGTTCTAAGTATCGAGTTGTAATTCTTGAGTTGTAAGAAAAGAAAAGTGTGATGATCATCATTATTAGACCATTGTCCCAGTGAGGAAAGGATGATGGAGACTATGATTCCCCCACAAGTCGGGATGAGACTCCAGACGAAAATAAATAAATAAATAAAAGAGGCCAAAGAAGCCCAAATAAAAAAAGAAAGAAAAGAGGCCATAAAAAAGAGAAGGCCCAAATAAAAAAATAAAAAATGAGAGAAAAGAGAAGGGGCAATGCTACTATCCTTTTACCACACTTGTGCTTCAAAGTAGTACCATGATCTTCATGATAGAGAGTCTTCTATGTTGTTACTTTCATATACTAGTGGGAATCTTTCATTATAGAACTTGGCTTTTATATTCCAATGATGGGCTTCCTCAAAATGCCCTAGGTCTTCGTGAGCAAGCAAGTTGGATGCACACCCACTTAGTTTCTTTTGAGCTTTCATAAATTTATAGCTCTAGTGCATCTGTTGCATGGTAATCCCTACTCACTCACATTAATATCTATTGATGGGCATCTCCATAGCCCTTGATACGCCTAGTTGCTGTGAGACTATCTTCTCCCTTTTTGTCTTCTCCACAACCACCATTCTATTCCACCTATAGTGCTATGTTCATGGCTCACGCTCATGTACTGTGTGAAGATTGAAAATTTTTGAGAACATCAAAAGTATGAAACAATTGCTTCGCTTGTCATCGGGGGTTGTGCATGATTTAAATATTTTGTGTGGTGAAGATGGAGCATAGCCAGACTATATGATTTTGTACGGATAGCTTTCTTTGGCCATGTTATTTTGAGAAGACATAATTGCTTAGTTAGTATGCTTGAAGTATTATTATTTCTATGTCAATATGAACTTTTGTCTTGAATCTTATGGATCTGAATATTCATACCACAATTAAGAAGAATCACATTGAAATTATGCCAAGTAGCACTCCGCATCAAAAATTCTGTTTTTTTATCATTTACCTACTCGAGGACGAGCATGAATTAAGCTTGGGGATGTTGATACGTCTCCAACGTATCTATAATTTTTGATTGCTCCATGCTATATTATTTACTATTTTGAATGTTTATGGGCTTTATTATACACTTTTATATCATTTTTGGGACTAACCTATTAACCCAGAGCCTAGTGCCAGTTTCTATTTTTACCCTGTTTTAGGGTTTTGAAGAAAAGGAAAATCAAATGGAGTCCAATTGACCTGAAACTTCACGGAACTCATTTTTGGAAGGAAAGAAGCCCAGAAGACTTGGAGTGCACGTCGGGGGATCTGCGAGGAGGTCACGAGGCAGGGGGCGCGCCCACCCCCCTGGGCGCGCCCTCCACCCTCGTGAGCCCCTCGCGGCCCCCCTGACGTACTTCTTCCGCCTATATATCTCCATATACCCTAAAAACATCCGTGAGCACAATAGATCGGGAGTTCCGCCGCCAGAAGCCTCCGTAGCCACCGAAAGCCAATCTAGACCCGTTCCGGCAGCCTGTCGGAGGGGGCAATCCTTCTCCGGTGGCCATCTTCATCATCCCGGTGCTCTCCATGACGAGGAGGGAGTAGTTCTCCCTCGGGGCTGAGGGTATGTACCAGTAGCTATGTGTTTGATCTCTCTCTCTCTCATGTTCTTGAGGTGATACGATCTTGATGTATTGCGAGCTTTGCTATTATATTTGGATCCTATGATGTTTCTTCCCCCCTCTACTCTCTTGTAATGAATTGAGTTTTCCCCTTGAAGTAATCTTATCGGATTGAGTCTTTAAAGATTTGAGAACACTTGATGTATGTCTTGCCGTGGATATCTGTGGTGACAATGGGATATCACGTGATTCACTTGATGTATGATTTGGTCATCAACTTGCGGGTTCCGCCCATGAACCTATGCATACGGGTTGGCACACGTTTTCGTCGTGATTCTCCGGTAGAAACTTTGGGGCACTCTTTGAGGTCCTTTGTGTTGGTTGAATAGATGAATCTGAGATTGTGTGACGCATATCGTATAATCATACCCACGGATACTTGAGGTGACATTGGAGTATCTAGGTGACATTAGGGTTTTGGTTGATTTGTGTCTTAAGGTGTTATTCTAGTATGAACTCTAGGGCTGTTTGTGACACTTATAGGAATAGCCCAACAGATTGATTGGAAAGAATAACTTTGAGGTGGTTTCGTACCCTACCATAATCTCTTCGTTCGTTCTCCGCTATTAGTGACTTTGGAGTGACTCTTTGTTGCATGTTGAGGGATAGTTATGTGATCCAATTATGATATTATTGTTGAGAGGACTTGCACTAGTGAAAGTATGAACCCTAGGCCTTATTTCCACACATTGCAATACTATTTACGCTCATTTTTATCATTAGTTACCTTCTGTTTTTATAATTTCAGATTACAAATACCTTTATCTACTATCCATATACCACTTGTATCACCATCTCTTCGTCGAACTAGTGCACCTATACAATTTACCATTGTATTGGGTGTGTTGGGGACACAAGAGACTCTTTGTTATTTGGTTGCAGGATTGCTTGAGAGAGACCATCTTCATCCTACACCTCCTATGGATTGATAAACCTTAGGTCATCCACTTGAGGGAAATTTGCTACTGTCCTACAAACCTCTGCATTTGGAGGCCCAACAACGTCTACAAGAAGAAGGTTGTGTAGTAGACATCAAGGCCGATGGTGAGTTCCGTCAACACAACGGCGTGGTGATGGTGATGATGAAGTTACCGACGCAGGGCTTCGCCTAAGCACTACAACAATATGACCGAAGTGGAAAACTGTGGAGGGGGGCACCGCACATGGCTAAGAGATTGTCTGTTGTGTCTTTGGGTGCCCCTCCCCACGTATATAAAGGAGGGGGAGGAGGAGGCCGGCCAAGGAGGAGGCGCGCCATGGGGGGGAGTCCTACTAGGACTCCAAACCTAGTAGGACTTATCCGAAACGACCCGAACCATTCCGGTGTCCGAATGTAACCTTCTAATATATGAATCTTTATGTCTCGACCATTTTGAGACTCCTCGTCATGTCCGTGATCTCATTCGTGACTCCGAGCAACCTTCGGTACATCAAATCACATAACTCATAATACATATCATCATCGAACGTTAAGCATGCGAACCCTACGGGTTTGAGAACTATGTAGACATGAACGAGACACATCTCTGGTCAATAACCAATAGCGGAACCTGGATGCTCATATTGGTTCCTACATTATACTAAGATCTTTATCAGTCAAACCGCACAACAACATACGTTGTTCCCTTTGTCATCGGTATGTTACTTGCCCGAGATTCGATCGTCGGTATCATCATACCTAGTTCAGTCTCGTTACCGGCAAGTCTCTTTACTCGTTCCATAATGCATCATCCCGTGACTAACTCATTAGTCACATTGCTTGCAAGGCTCTTAGTGATGTGCATTACCGAGAGTGCTCGAAGATACCTCTCCGATACACGGAGTGACAAATCCTAATCTCGATCTATGCCAACTCAACAAACACCATCAAAGACATGTGTGGAGCATCTTTATAATCACCCAGTTATGTTGTGATGTTTGATATCACACAAGGTGTTCCTCCGGTATTCGGGAGTTGCATAATCTCATAGTCATAGGAACATGTATAAGTCATGAAGAAAGCAATAGCAGAAAAACTAAACGATCATTATGCTAAGCTAACGGATGGGTCTTGTCCATCACATCATTCTCTAATGATGTGATCCCGTTCATCAAATGACAACACATGTCTATGGCTAGGAAACTTAACCATCTTTGATTAACGAGCTAGTCAAGTAGAGACACACTAGGGACACTCTGTTTGTCTATGTATTCACGCATGTACTAAGTTTCCGGTTAATACAATTCTAGCATGAATAATAAACATTTATCATGATATAAGGAAATATAAATAACAACTTTATTATTGCCTCCAGGGCATATTTCCTTCAGCAACGACACCATAAATTCTTCTAGCTACTTCTTGAGATTGCGTTGGTTTTTCCCTTGAAGAGGAAAGGGTGATGCAGCAAAGTAGAGATAAGTATTTCCCTCAGTTTGAGAACCAAGGTATCAATCTAGTAGGAGAAGAACGCACAAATCACCAATACCTGCACAAACAATCAAACACTTGCACCCAATGCGATAAAGGGGTTGTCAATCCCTTCAAGCTCACTTGCAAAGGTAAGATCTGATAGAGATAGATAAATAAAACTAAACAAAAGATAAAATATTTTTGGTTTTTTGTTGTATAGATTTGAAAGTAAAGATTGCAAAATAGTAGATCAGAAATTAATATGATGGAAAATAGACCCAGGGGCCATATGTTTCACTAGAGGCTTCTCTCTTGAAGGCAAATAATACGATGGGTGAACAAATTACTGTCGAACAATTAATAGAAAAGCGCAAAGTTATGACGATATCCAAGGCAATAATTATGTAATATAGGCATCATGTCCGTGTCAAGTAGACCGACTCCTGCCTGCATCTACTACTATTACTCCATACATCGACCGACTCCTGCCTGCATCTAGAGTATTGAGTTCATGAAGAACAGAGTAACACTTTAAGTAAGATGACATGATGTAGAGTAATAAACTCAAGCAATATATATGATGTAAACCCCATCTTTTTATCCTCGATGGCAACAATACAATACGTGCCTCGCTACCCCTACTGTCACTGGGTGAGGACACTACAAGGTTGAACCCAAAGCTAAGCACTTCTCCCATTGCAAGGAAAACCAATCTAGTTGGCCAAACCAAACCGATAGTTCGAATAGAATTGCAAAGATATCAAATCATGCATATAAGAATTCAAAGAAGATTCAAATAATATTCATAGATAATCTGATCATAAATCCACAATTCATCGGATCTCGACAAGCACACCGCAAAAGAAGATTACATCAGATAGATCTCCAAGAACATCGAGGAGAACATGATCTTGAGAATCAAAGAGTGAGAAGAAGCCATCTAGATACTAGCTATGGACCTGTAGGTCCGAGGTAAACTACTCACGCTTCATCATAAGGGCAATAGAGTTGATGTAGATGCCCTCCGTGATCGAATCCCCCTCCGGCAGGATGCCGGAAAAGGCCCCAAGATGGGATCTCATGGGAATAGAAGGCTGAGGCGGTGGAAAAGTGTTTTTGTGGATGCTTCTGGAGGTTCAGGAATATATGTGAATATATAGGAGGAAGAGCTAGGTCAGTGGAGTCATGAGGGGCCCACAAGGTAGGGGGCGCCCTACCCCCTGGGCGCGCCCTCCACCCTTGTGGCCGCCTCATGGCTCTTCTGACTTGATCTCCAAGTCTCTTGGGTGTCTTCTGGTCCACGAAAAATCATCGCGAAGGTTTTATTCCGTTTGGACTCTGTTTGGTATTCCTTTTCCGCGAAGCTAAAAACATGGAAAAAACAGAAACTGCCACTTGGCTCTAGGTTAATAGGTTAGTCCCAAAAATTATATAAAATAACATATTAATGCATATAAAACATCCAAAACAGATAATATATTAACATGGAATAATCAAAAATTATACATACGTTGGAGACGTATGAGGTGGCCGGATCAGATGTCACAGCCGCAGTCCTTGAAGAATTGAGAACCGGCGTCGTCCAGCCATAAAGATGGCAGCTCATATGGGTCTGGAATCATGTTGCATCGGAGCAGCCCCCGAGCCCGCCATCTTGTAGTTGATAGATTGACTCCGTCTCGCCGATGGAGGACTAATCACTTGAGTAGGGTTTCCGCAAGTTCCACCCCTTGCGTGAAGCCAACGAAGACACGCTTCTGGCCGGCTTGGATCCGGGCAGGTCGCGCGCGCTGGGCCGACTCGACGAGGTTGGTGCAGGTTTCCGACTCAGGTTCAGACCCGCCGATCTTGTCGATGAAGACGTGAATTCCGTCGAAGGGGACCCGACACCCGTATTCGATTGAGTTGGCCTCGGGACCCCAGCCAGCATCGTCGATGTAGAGCTTGTCGCGGTGACTCTTGGTCATCCTGCCAACGGCGTATCCCTCGATCCCTAGGAAATCGCCCTTCAAGAACTCGAAATCACCGTGCGCTGGCCCCACGGTGGGCGCCAACTGTCGTGGTTTTGTCACGACAGATGTCCTAGTGAAAGGACTTAAGCGTGAAGCCATCACAACGATGATTAGCTTGTCGGGGTTGAGCGGGACGAGAGACACGAGTTTACCCAGGTTCGGCCCCTCACGGTGGAGGTAAAAGCCTACTCCTGCTCTTGTTGCTTATTGCTTGAATATCGATTACAAGGGAGCGGATTCGCTTGACCTAGATCTCGATTGATTGTAACCTATCTATTCTATGTTGGGGACTCGCCTTTATATACCGATCGAGGCCACCGGCTTACAAGAGTCCTGGTCGGGTTACGATACGTGACGGAACCTTACTCTAAGTCGCCTTGCTTTACAAGGTAAATTATTACATGGCGGGTTACACTCTTGGGCTGCCTTTTGACCTTGGGTTCTAAGCCAACCCATCTTGTGGGCCGCCCTTCTTATACGGCGCCTTGTTCATCTTGGCCCATCAGAAACCCAGCTCTTTAAGTCGCCAATGATCGTGGGGTTATATCCCCAACACTAGGGAAAAATAGAAGTTGATATGAACGCGACAAAACTTGATAACAAGTTTTTGGCCATGACATAATCATTATCTTAGTGCGAGACATGTCTAATTAGTAAATATACGCGAACACTATACAGAAAAGATGGTGCAAAAAGAATGACGTCTCGTGTTAAACTGGAGTAATTAGAAAGCTAGCAACCGTTTTGCATCTTTCTGGCGATATCACGTTGGTTTAAAAAATGATGCAAAACCAACATGATATCACCATAAAAATGGTTCTCCAATACTTTAGATGGACCTCAAACTTTCCTTTTCCCTTTGCCCCTTACAGAAGAAAACCTACTGAGAACCCTAATAATGTTTCTATTTCTGATGCTAAAACTCAGGAGCGTGAAGAGCATGAACCTAGTCAGGATAATGATAATAACGATGATGATAATGATGCTACACCTAATGATAATAATGAACCTGAAAAGGAGGTAGAGGTAGAACCTGAAGTAGAACTTGATGACCCACCTCCAAGGAATAAAAGATATGATAAAAGAGATTATGTTGCTAGGAAACATGGTAGAGAAATGGAACCATGAGTACAAAAGCCTATGCCTTTTCCTAATAGGACATTGAAATCTAAAGATGAAGACATTTAACCAATTTGTTGAATTACTTAGACCTCTTTGCCTTCATGTTCCTTTGATCAGTGATATTAAAATGCCTCCTTATTACAAGTACATGAAAGATATTGTTACTAAAAAAAGGAAAATACCTGAAGCTCAAACAATGCAAACATGGGGGATATTGTTACTAACAATGCAAACAAACCATGAGCCACAAATAAGAACATGACCGATAAAGGGGGATCAAGTTCGCAATCCATGAGTACAAAAGCCTATGTCTTTTCTGTGCATTTTGTCCTCACTCGTGCGTGCCTGAGAGCAACTTCCCGGTTGGTCATCCATTCTTAAATCGCTCCAAGCCAAACAAGCTTAATTTTAGAGTTCTTTTCGAATGGGCTCCAAAAAAAGAAGAAATTCCTTATTGATATGAGTAGCCTATGATTCCTATTAAGCTAGACTCTCACACCACATGCTGGTTCGTTCAAATCCAAGCAGACTACATTAAATTTCAGGAAGTATCACAACAAGGTAACACAAGTCATTATCCAGCTTACCCACCTGTGAGCAAAGCCCAACTTTCACATCGCTCGCTCCAAGAACACCAAATCCACATGAGCATTGGCCTCGAACAGATCCAACTTATAAGCACAATAACTATTGTGCATAGGGTTTTCGCATGCTGAATATAATGCAAAGATTCAAAAGACAATAAGGATAAGGCGGCAAGGACGGATGCACTCCGAAACACATGGGTTGACCAATGCTAGGGAGAAATAGAAGTAGATATGAATATGACAAAACTTGATAACAATTCAAGCAAGCACTATATATCTTTTGGCCATGACATAATCAACATCTCAGTGCCAAACATATATAATTAGGAAATATATGCGGACATGACACTGCAAAAAGAACGGCGCGGAAAGAACGGCGCTTCTCTAGCGTCATTCGTCAAACTCTAGCCACGGTTTCCCCTCAAAAAAAAAAAAAAAACTCTAGCCACGGTTCTCCAATGCTTGAGATGGACCTCAGACTTTACTTTTCCCTTTGCCCCTTATTGAATCGACCTCAGGTCGGTCTAACGTGCGAAGAAAGGGCAAAAAAGGGTTAGGCTGGCGTAGAAAAGGTCCAAACTATACTAGCCAGGGAAAGAAGCGATGCTCTAGGCCTAGGGGTTCGGGTCAAGACACAAGACCAGATCCACGGAATCCGACCAAAATAATGCAGTTCCATCGATATAAAGGAGAGAGAGAGAGGGGAGAAATGAAAAGCGAAAAGGGGAGGAGAAAAAGTTGTATAAAAACGCCGCAGCCTCGCCGTCGCTTCTTCCCTGCCAAATTCCAATTCCAACCCGAGAGGGCTCCTGCCCCCGTTTGATCCCTCCCCTCCCTCCCCCCTCCTCCCATCCCAGCGCCGCCGCCGCCTCGACCCCCTCCTTCCTCCGCGCTGACCGCCCCGTCGCACCAGCCGCCGCCGCGGCGACATTCATTACCGCGTTCCTTCGTTTCTCGGCCTCCAGCTCGGGGCGGCGCCGGGATCGCGGGATCTCGTCGGGGAAGCCAGGTTTGTGCCCGGCGTATCTGGTTTTCGGTCCTGCACGGCTCGATTTAGGGTTTCCTTGATTGTTCCTGGAATGGTCGCGACGGTGGTTGGTGCCTGGTTCTTAGGAAGACGGCACCCCCTATGGCTGCGTTTTGTTGGATCTAGCCTTGGAATGGTAATGGCGCGTGATTAGTGTAGCTTGGTCGCGTAGCCTGTCGTCCTCGTTGCGGAAAGCTCGATTCCTGAAATGTGTGAGAGCAAATGAAAGGTTCGCTTCTTCTTTTGGCGGTGGATGTTGGGATGAATTCATCCACCTGGGTCTTATTCTCTGAGTAAATCAATCTACTGTTTAAAATATTTTTCCTGATCATTTGTCTATGCTCACTTTTATGAACAGGACGCGCCAGGCTCGTAGCATCTGCTCCCGATCACGGCTTATTTTATGGTGAGTTCATCACTAGCTTTTTGTGCGCTCCTTTTTCTCTGTTCTTTTGATGTTGTAAGTTAGGTAGCATGTCAAGGAAGATTAGGCGGAGATTATATTAGGTATCATGCCTAACAGAGTCCAAATTTTGGTTTGATGTGATAAACAGGGTGAAGAGGCTCCTGAGTTTCGCGTTGACCGCATCACCTTGGGGTCCAAGGATTGCCAACAGAATGCCATAGTTGTTGGCGATAAGACAGTGAGTCCCTTGAATAAGTCAACTCATATACATATGCTTTCAATTTGATTTTAGATATGTTTGACTGCCACTATTTCTTGTTCATAGTTATTGAAGTCACCACCTCTATTATGTTGCTTGCAAATTAACAAGATTTGAGCTTAGAAAGCTGGCAACAGTTTTGCATCTTTGTGGCGAGATCATGTTGGTTTTGGTAGAGATGTTGCAAGAATGTGTTGCGCTAGAATTGGAACAGCAAGCAAGATATGCCATCCTTTTTATTTTGAGATCAAAAGGAGAGCTGAGCTGTTTGTTTCATTAATAATTATAAAGTTACTGTAGGTATAATGTATGGTACCGAATGACCTTCCTGTACTTATCTGGCTCACTGGCTGCACCAACTTACACCTACTGTTTCCCATATCTTCAGTAAAATAATCTTTTCCCATGTAGCTGCAATGTTTATCATACCAAGGAGCACCCTAAAGTATAAAGCTAGATTGTAACAACACTTTTTTTTTTGCAGTATGTAATTGGCAGAACAGATGATGACTCAAAGTCAACCTTTGGCATTAAAATTCTGGACAAACTAACTCAGACTTGGTATAGTACTTCTCATTTTTGTTCTTGCCATTTTTATAATTTTCTTGGTTCTTAGTGGATGGTCATTCAACTATTTCTTTTGTGGCAGGATTGTGCCGACAGTACTTGGAGCACAGCCTCCATCCAAGTCGCACTCAGCAATTCTTGTAAATGAGGAGAAGATATTGGTTGTTGAGAAGGGCATTTCCTTGAATGATTCCATCTGGTTCCTTGAGGTAACATTACCTAGATTGACAAAGAGCTATCCTTCTTGGTCCGTCTAGTGTTCTTACTTTACAAAAATACAGAGGAAGGATTTGTTCACCTTTTTAATGGTGGGCCTGGTGAGCTTCAAGTAAACTTGATAATCTTTGGTTGCCTACACAAACTCAGAGTTACAAACTGAAAAAGTGGTCTTTTTGGTTTGTGCTATCTCACGATGCAGTGTTGTTTGTTTTGTAATGATGTACTTCGTCTTACTGGCAAGCCAGAACTGTATTAGTGGCATGATGGTAACTGGTATCGTGTCTTAGCTCATCTATTGTTCAGTAAATGTAGATCTCTCTTTCTGTGTGTGTGGGGGTGTGGGTGTGTGTGTGTGTGTGTGTGTGTGTGTAGCACAGGGTATAGTAGACACTGTATATTTTTGCGTGACAATATTTCATGATTATTAATTTTCATTTTTACTAATTGACCTGTCTGAGCTCACCCTCTTTTTCTTTACATCTCAGATAGATACCCCCTTTGTTAAACAACAGCGGAAAATCAAGGGTTCAGAAGTTGTTTCCTGGAGCAAGGGAGTACTTGGCGTTGCCCAAAAACCAGTTGTGATTAGTGGGCCATCTGGTGTTGGTAAAGGGACGCTGATAGCAAAATTGATGAAAGAGTACCCATTGAAATTTGGGTTCTCTGTTAGCCACACTACAAGGTCTCCAAGGGTGAAGGAAATAGATGGTGTCCACTACCATTTTGCTGGAAGAAGCAAGATGGAACAAGACATAAGTGAGGGGGAATTCCTTGAATTTGCTCATGTTCATGGAAATCTCTATGGGACGAGTATTGAAGCAGTTGAATCTGTTACTGACGAGGGGAAGGTAAAATCACTTCCACTTCTATACTAGTTTCTGAAAGGTGAGTTATTCATCTTTCCATTGCTTTTCATTGAAGAGGTGCATTCTCGACATTGATGTCCAAGGAGCACGATCTGTGAGGGCTTCTTCTCTTGAAGCAAAATTCATCTTTGTATGCCCTCCGTCATTCGAGGAACTAGAGAAGCGCCTTCGGGCACGGTATATTTGTAGATTATAGTATTTATGCATTGATAGCCTTAAGCTTTCTTTGTTTGATAATTCAGTTACAACATTATAAGGTGAAGATATGCTTCATTGACACTCTGGTCAATTGGTTATACAGGGGCACAGAAACAGAGGAACAAATCCAAAAGCGTCTAAGGAATGCTCGTGCTGAGCTTGACCAGTCCAATTCACCAGGTCTTTTTGATCATCTTTTGGTGAATGATAACCTTGAATCATGCTATGAGAATTTGAAGGTAGTTACACAGCTCACTGGTTACATAAGCTTTCCTTGCCTGGTTTTTTGAATGCAAGGCACTGTCATCGCGCCCTTTTCTTTGTATTAAATTATTATTGCAACCTGCAGAAGTTGCTTTCACTGGATGATGACCACAAAGATTCAGATGGTTGTTGTAAGTTACATGAAACTTCCTATTTCCAATTATTATTAATGCTTCATTGCGTCAAATTTTAATGTTAAATCTGTGCTTCAGTCATCGAGGATGGGAAAGCAACTGCATGTTATTCTATCCTGTCCAAAACAGAGTCAGAAGTTTTTTTGCAATCTGAAACTGGCGAAGTAGTAAAAGGAGCTGCAAGCTTGTAAGTCACCTTGCCCCTTCTATGTATTGCGTTGGTGTTAACTAATGATATGATTCTTACTCGTGCATGTTCGAATTTTTGAACAGGCTGGCGGTCGACTTATCCTCTCTCACAGGTGGTGCTCCTGGACGAACAAGAGGTCTTAAGATACACTCAATTAACTCAATTGACAATGGTCTGAAGGGCATTAGATAACCCAAAACATTCTTACAAACGATGTCGCAGAAGTGTTAACTGATGGATTTTGGATCAATTAGTGAGATATAACAGCTTCAGAAACATATTAGTTAGAGAAAGGAAAACATAAGAGGGATTTATTTCCATTTATCATTTGTTTGCCGGAGAGGCGCTTTGTTTGTTCTTTGTACCAGAAAGAGGTGAAGTCATGCCAGAGGGATTGTACCTCTTATTGTTGAGGGTTTGTGTACCTTATATTTGTTCAGTGGAACATATGTCGAGGGCCTATCTGAACCATGTTTTGTTTGTCTGCGAGAATGAAGAAATCAGGTGATGTTATAATGTTAGTCCAATTGCTGCAAATGCATTCCTGTTTCTTTAAATCCTAATATTCAGAACCTGTCTTGGTTATCATGAGGAGTTTCAGAACTTGCCTTTGTGGAAATTGTGACCCTGTTCTACACATGTACTCCCTCCGTTTTTATTTATTTCACATATGAACTTTGACCTAGGTCAAACTTGGTAAACTTAGATCAAGTTTTCTTACAATCTAAACTTTCACAAAAAATATCTATGGTATGAAAATACTGTGACCCTGTTCTACACATCTACTCCCTCCGTTTTTATTTATTTCACATATGAACTTTGACCTAACTTTGTAAACTTAGATCAAGTTTTCTTACAATCTAAACTTTCACAAAAAATATATATGGTATGAAAATATATTGAATGATGATTTTATTGGTATCGATTTGGCATTGTGGATGTTAACGTTTTTCCCTATAAATTTGGCCAAAGTTTAGAAGTTTGACCCAAGACAAAGCTAATATGCGAAGTTAACACAAACGGAGGGAGTATATTAGTAAATAGCGCATGCTTTTAAAACATAATGATATCATTCTCCAAAATACTCTCTTTGTAAGAAAATATAAGAGCGTTTAGCAGTGATCTAAACGGTTTTATATTTTGTTTTTTCTTTACAGAGGGAGTACAAACACAGCAGATGGAACGATAAATCCATTTGCTTTTGAACCAATCCCCTAAAAGAGCACTTGTACTCTGCAAACAGGTCACAGATATATACAGGCCACACACAAGTCGTCGCAAAAAGCAGAGGCTGCTGTGTCGAGCTAAAATCTGAAGACGTCGCTGCCCACCTCAACTCAACGCACAGGACAGGAGGGAGGAAGAGCATGTACATGGCATGTGGATCCAACGGAGGCCAGGTGCGTGTTCCTGGAAAATGACAGATGCTAGCATATCAACTCCCCATAGATTATGAGTTTATGACACTAGGAGTACATTGCCGAAAGCTTATGTAACCAGTGAGCTGTGCAACTAGTTACTCCCTCAGGTTCTTTTTACTCTGCATATTAGAATTCTCTGAAGTCAAACTTCACAAAGTTTGACCGTATTTATATGAAAAAATATTAACATCTGTCATGCTAAAGTTATACAATATGAAACTTTAATTCAATGACACATCTATTGATATTGATTTCAGATTGTGAATATTGATACTTTTTCTTATAAAGTTGGTCAAACTTTACGAGGCTTGACTTCAGTCAAATTTTATATGCGAACTAAAAAAGACCGGAGTGAGTATACATTCTAGGAATAAATAAATGTAGCAGCCGTATTGGAGAAAGTTCTCTCGAGATTCAATGTAGCAGTCGTATTGCGCCACCTTTGATCGTTTACCGTGAAAATATGGTCAAGTCAACTACATTATTTTTTTCTGATTTGAGGAACTGCAATGCCTATATATTAAGAGGGAATAAATAAAGCATTACAATGCTGGGGTTTAGGTGTCCCGCACCATTGTCTAAAAAAAAAGGTGTCCCGCACCAGAATGAAAATGAATGGGTTCAGAATTGTTTTCAACATCAGAAAGCCAATAATTAGAGAGAGCGGGCTGAAGAATATCTTGCTTGATGAGCTGCAAAACAGCAAATTCATGAAGGGCCTTGTGATCAAAGACTCGTCGATTCCGTTCCTTCCACGTGTTCCAAGCAGTGTAGATTGCCGCAGATTTAGCCTTCTTGCTTAAGGCCCTGTTCGGGAACATCCAACTCCGTCAAATACAAGAGCGGACGGAGCGCCATTTTCGCTACTCCCATAAAATACACTATGGGGCGCTCCGCTCCGGCCGCTTCAGAAGCGGAGCCGCGGAGCCGGAGAGCTGCCGAACAGGCTCTAAGTTGGAAGCCATGTCGTTCCACCAGTGGTTGATAGAAGTTGCATTCGAGCGTGGGAGGCAAGTGAAGTTGCATTCGAGAGTGCGAACATATGGGCATTGGAGGATTAAGTGGAAAGGGATTTCATCGTGCTGGTTGCATTGGTCGCTGTGTCGGATGCCTCTAGTTTTCAGATTTTTGTTGGTGAGGATCCTGCCTCTCAGCCACAACCACATAAAAAAGCGACACTTGGGCTCAACATTTGCCGGACATAATTTATCAAACTGCAGGTTGGTGAAGGACCCTATGAATTAGCACTGGTAAGGAAGTAAATAGCATAAAATTACCACAATTTAGGCTAGGGTTTTAGAAAACCACAACTTTTTAAAAAATTCTAATATACTACCACAACTTTGGTTTGCTGTTTCAAAATACTACCATGTTGCACTAATGATTGTGTTGGTTAAATTTAAGCGCGATTATGGCATATGTGGCCCACTCGTCAAGCTGGTGTGGCTTACAGGTTAACTCCGTTAAACTGAACCGTTATGACAAATGAGGCCCAATTTTTTTTTTGAAATGGAGGATCACTCCTGACCTCTACATCAGAATGATGTATACAACCATATTATTAAGCAAAGTATCCGAAAGGTCTGCAGTCCAGTTCAAGCTCGCTCGGAGCTAAAAAGGTTAAAAAAAGGGTAAAACTTGCCACAATCAGCAAAAATAGGACGAGATGACTAAACACCTAGCCTATTATTGGACCGCATCCAAACCGGTTGTAGATATCTCGAGCTACCATCTCCCACCGGGTAGACCCAATAACCAAAGGCTCACTGGCTTCCGCAGGAGTGAATAACAACCACGTATGGATCCAAGTAGTGGCCCTGTAGATAACCCGCAAAAGATTTATATGATTTTTTCTGTTAAAAACCATATCATTTCTGCATTTTCATATAGCCCAAAGTAATGCACATACTCCTATCCAAATATGCCTTGCAGTATTTGACTCTACTCCATTTAGCCACGTCCCAAATAACGTGTGAATACTATTTGGAGAGGTGATATTAAAGGCCATATGAATTGAACGCCACAATAGTTTGGCAGGCAGACAATCGAGAAAGAGGTGTTTAATAGTTTCATCTTGATCACAAAAGCAACATCGTGGACTACCCTCCCAACTGCGCTTTGCCAAGTTATCCTTGGTCAGAATCACCTCCTTGTGAACAAACCACATGAAGACATTGATTCTTAAAGGCACTTTAATCTTCCAAATATGTATCGATTTTGGAATTGGACCAAAGTCAATTAAGTCTACATACATAGATTTCACTAAGAAGATCTCGTTCACAGATAGTCTCTAGTGAATAGTATCTGGCTTATCAGAGAGGTGAATGTCCATCAACCCGCACACTAGATGTAGCCATGCGGCCCACTACTAAAGATCTCCGGAATTGAGAGTTTTGAGTAGACTGTAACACTGTAGCAACATAAGCCTCCTTACGCTGTACAATATTATACAGAGAAGGACCAGGTCAGTTTGGATGGTGCCCTGGGTTCCATACCAGACAAAAATTAATGCCTAGATGTAGCCTGGAAATGCAATTATTTCTGCCTGGCCAGGCACGGTGCGTATGTGGTGTTTGCTTGTTGTCTAGGCCTGAGAAAGCTGGTACTATGCTTTAGGTTGCCATGGCACATAGTCCAATAAAAAAGTATTGTGGAACATATGTAATTAAAGTAAAGAAGTACAAGATTAACAAGAGGAAAGAAGCTGCCTGGTTCTCAGGCGTCCGTTTTTGGTTGCCTGGGCTTGGTGCCTCGTGCCTGGACCAGGGAGCAACCCGGGCATGTTTGTCGTGTGGGAGAAAATCAAGGTAGCAACCAAACAGACTCCAGACATACTTCACGCAGATGTCCAAGCTAGGCATCCAAACTGACCTGGATATTGTGTGGCTAAAGACGTCCCCCTAACCAAGTATCCTCCCAGAATCTAGTCGAATTACTGTTTCCAATGATGAATTTAGTCCTATGGAAGAAGGCTGCTTTCGTTCTCCTTAACCACTTCCAGAAAGGTGAATCATTGGATTTAACGGTGACCTGGGCCAAGGTCTTAGATTTATTGTAGGTACTTATTATGCAAAATTTGCACCCACGTGCCTTCGGTCTCAGTAGAAAGCCTGTATAGCCATTTACTGAGCAGACATCTATTCTTTATCTCTAAATTCTCAAACTTGAGTCCACCGTGGTTCTTCAATCTACAAATGATATCCCACTTAGTAAGCCTGTACTTTCTCCTTATTTCACCGCATTGCCAAAAAAAATCATGATCGGTAGAAATCTAACCTTTTTCATACCCCTACGGGTACTTCAAAGAAAGACAAAAGGAACATCGGCATACTCGTGAGCACCGAGTTTATCAGTACCAACCGACCACCATAAGACATAAGCTTATCCTTCCAGCAGCTTAGTTTTTTCAAATCGATGTTCAATACGCTTCCACTCCTTGTTAAAAAGCTTGCCATGGTGAATTCGTATGCCTAGATAACTAAACGGTAGGGTACCCAGCTCACATCCGAGCAATTTTCTATAAGCATCTTGTTTATCTTTGGCTTTCCCAAAACAAAACAATTCACTTTTGTTAAAATTAATCTTTAATCCCTTGTTCAAAAAGGCATAGCACGAGCTTCATATTTCCGGCCTTTGCCAGATCATGTTCCATGAAAATTATAGTGTCGTCAGCGTATTGTAGTATGGACACCCCACCATCCGCAATATGTGGCACTAGTCCTCCTACTTGGTCGTCCTCTTTAGCTCTACCTATGTGAATTGCTAACATATCTGCCACTAGAACAAGATAGGAGACATCGGGTCCCCCGGTCTTAGACCCTTTTGCGTTTGGAAGTAATGATCTATGTCATCATTCACTTTATCCTGATGCTGCCTTTTTTTACAAATGAATCAATCCGCTTCCTCCAGGAATCATCGAATCCCTTCATACATAAGGCTTGTTGGAGGAATGTCCATTTAACCTTATTGTACGTTTTTTCAAAATCCAGCTTGAAGACCACTCAATCTAGTTTCTTGGAGTGGATTTCATGTAGTGTTTCATATTGGACAACCACACTCTCTAGTATGTTTCTGCTCGACATAAAGGTCGTCTGAGTTGGTTGCACCACATTATGTGCAATCCGCGTCATAAGGTTTGTACCAACTTTAGCAAAAAAGTTAAAGCTCACATTGAGCAAACATATCGGTCTGAACTGCTTAATATGAACCGCCCCCTTCTTCTTTGGTAACAACGTTATTATTCCAAAGTTTAGGTGTAATAGTTGCAGTTGACCATTAAACAAGTCATGGAACATTGTTACGAGGTCATCCTTAATGACATGCTAACATTTCTTATAAAATTCTGCTCGGAAACCATCCATGCCTAGTGCCTTATTATTATTCATCCATGATATGGTCTCAGACACCTCATTCTCCGAGAATGGTGCGGATAAAATCCCATTCTCGTATGTCCTAGGCCGAGGAATATCCCCTACCATTTGTTCGCCGAGAGATACAAATTGTCTTCAGGAGCACCAAAAGGTTGTTTATAGTAGTTAGAGATGTACAAATTTAGGTTCTCATGTCCTACAATTATATCCTCATCCTGCTTAAGCTGGAAAATTTTCTTCTTTCCGTGTTTTTCATTTGCAATCAAATGAAAAAAACCGAGTGTTGTCGTCCCCTTGGACGACCTGCCGCACATTAGCTCTAGGTGCCCATTTCATCTCTTCTTCTCTGAGAAGCGCATGTAATTTCTGCTCAGCTTCCGTCTTAAATGCCCGTTCGTCCGCATCTAGTAAGATGGATTCGGCCTTTAGATCAAGTTAATTTGTAAGGTGGATAAGCCTATCTTTTTCCACCTTATAAATCCCGCTTTCATTTTTAGCTCATCCCATCAGAAACTGCCGCAAATGCCTAATCTTATTTTGCCATCGCTCAATATTCGACATCCCTCCTGTGACCTTAGCCCATTCCCGAGCTATTAGATCAATGAAACACTCTCTCTCAAACCATGCTAGTTCGAAAGAGAAGACATTCTTGTTTCCCACATGGGTCGCCTCCCCAGAGTCAACAAACAAAGGAGTGTGGTCAAAAATTCCTCTCCGTAAAGCTTGCACCGTCACCAAAGGAAACTTCTGTTCCCACTCAATACTGGTGAGAACTCGATCCAACTTCTCATAGGTTGGATTCTACAATGTGTTCGCCCAAGTGAACTGTCTGCCTGTGAGGTCTATCTCCCTCACGTCCATAATTTCGATAATGGTATTAAGCACGAACGACCATTTGCCATCAAAGTTATCATTATTATTTTTCTTCTCTCCTTCTAATGATGTTAAAATCACCTCCAACCAAGATAGGTAGCCTCTCATCCCCGCAAACCCACACAAGGTCGGCTAGGAAATCCGACTTGAGTTCCGGTTGTGCGGCTCCATATATGGCAACTAGCACCCATCGAAACCCATCAAATTCTGAGCGCACCTTGAATTTGACGGCAAACTCACCAAGCACAACATTCACCACTTCTAGTGTCCCGCACTTGACCCCAAGTAAAATCCCGTCAGATCTTCCTCTTGGGGGTAGACAGTGTTGAAAGTGCAACTATCCCTGGGTGTTTGTGGTAATTCCTAACAACATATAGCTCATTGAGCTAATGATATCTCAAGATAAATATTTCAGGAAAGCTCAGTGATTGGCATGGCATGGATTAGAAATGTGTACCCCTCAAAATGCTAAGGACAAAAGATTGGCTCAAGCTCTAAAGCTCAAGACTCTACATTTTAATTTTAGTGATCCAAGATCACATTGAGTCCATAGGAAAAGCCAATACTATTAAAAGGGGATGAGGTGTTGCTTAATGGGTTGTGAGGGAGTCCTAGATTAGGGGGTCTCCGGACAGCCGGACCATATCCTTTGGCCGGACTGTTGGACTATGAAGATACAAGATTGAAGACTCCGTCCCGTGTCCGAATGGGACTCTATTTGGCGTGGAAGGCAAGCTAGGAAATACGGATATGTATATCTCCTCCCTTGTAACCGACTCTGTGTAACCCTAGCCCCCTCCGGTGTCTATATAAACCAGAGGGTTTTAGTCCATAGGACAACATACAATCATACCATAGGCTAGCTTCTAGGGTTTAGCCTCTACGATCTCGTGGTAGATCAACTCTTGTAATACTCATATCATCAAGAACAATCAAGCAGGACGTAGGGTATTACCTCCATCAAGAGGGCCCGAACCTAGGTAAACATCGTGTCCCCTGCCTCCTGTTACCATCCGCCTTAGACGCATAGTTCGGGAGCCCCTACCCGAGATCCGCCGGTTTTGACACCGACATTGGTGCTTTCATTGAGAGTTCCACTGTGCCGTCGCCATAAGGTTTGAGGACTCCTTCGATCATCGGTAACGATGCGGTCCAGGGTGAGGTTTTCCTTCCCAGACAGATCTTTGTATTCGGCGGCTTCGCACTGCGGGCCAATTCGCTTGGCCATCTGGAGCAGATTGAGAGCTATGCCCCTGGCCATCAGGTCAGATTCAGAAACTTGAACTACACGGTCGATATCCGCGGAGACTTGATCTTCGACGGATTCGAGCCCATGTCAGGTGCGCCGCACAGTCACGACGAGCATGACATAACTCTGCCGCCGGATAGTATTCGGGAGATCGCATCTGTAACTACTCCGGCTGTTAATCCAGAGCAAATAGCACCATCCGAGAGCGGAGGGATAGACCCCGCCACGGAGGCCGCGCTCTCAGCGACGATAGAGCCAGACGCTGACTTCACCCCTTACGAGAGCCGTGTTGCCAAACCACTGGATTCACCCGCGGCCACGGACTCTGAGCCGCTTATATCCGTGCCCGTCGAACCCGACTGGGCGCCGATCATGGAGTTCACCTCCACGGATATCTTTCAGCACTCGCCTTTCGGCGATGTGCTAAATTCATTAAGGTCTCTCTCCCTTTCAGGAGAACCTTGGCCGAACTATGTTCGGCTAGAATGCGGACAACGAAGAAATTCGCTGCCCATCCACCACCCACTTGGTAGCCACTGTCGACGACTTAACCGACATGCTTAACTTCGACTCAGAAGAGATCGACGGCATGAATGAAGATGCAGGAGACGAACAGGAACCAGCACCCATAGGGCGCCGGACAACCATTTCATCACATGACATATACATGGTGGATACACCCAAAGAGGGCAATGGCGAAGAGACAGCGGAGGATGCCCCCTTCAAGAAACCCAAGTGCCGACGTCAGCGGCGCCGCTCTAAGTCCCGCCATAGCAAAAACAGCGATAACAGCGCAAGAGGAAATAGCAGTCCAGTCGACTCTAGAAGAAACGACGACTGCGCCGCCATGCTGGCAGAGCACGATCAAGATGCAAACGGCGAACACAGTGCGGATCCGGCGTCCGAACACGACGACGCCAAGGATAAACCTCATCAAACCCCGTTCGGGGAGGAAAACAGTCAGGACGAATATGCACACATCATCCCAGAAACACACTTGGAGCAAGAGAACCTCCGCAAAAGGCTTATGGCCACAGCGAGGAGCCTGAAGAAGCAGAAGCAAAGGCTTAAGGCCGCACAAGATACACTCAACAGCAGGTGGAACAAAGTGCTCGACAACGAAACAAAGTATGGTAGAAGTTACCACACAAATAGCTATCCAAAGCGCAAACTATTACCTGAATTCGACGATGAGGCCTTAGAGCCCACACAACCAAAAAATGATATGACCAACCGGCCGGATCCACCACCTTGTGACCGCGATAGAGCGGCTAACAAAGTTGCACATAAGTCAACACACGATCTACGTGAGAACTTGCGCCAAAAATACTGGGGTTCAACCAGAGGTTAAAACGGTAAACGGTAAACGGTAAACGGTAAACGTGATCCATGTGACGAAGAGGAGAAGCAAGCATGCACTCCGAGACACACGTGCCATAGAGCCCGTCACCCCTAGGTTCAACCCCTGGTTGGCCTGCCTGATCACTTTGATCGTAGGGATCACGCGACAAGTATCCCACACGAAGGACTGGAAGCCTTGGTGTTAGACCCAATAATAAACGGGTACCATTTCACACAAGTCCTCATGGACGGCGGCAGTGATCTAAATCTGATATATCAGGACATAGTCCGCAAAATGGGGATAGATCCGACACAAATAAGCCACAGTAATACTACCTTCAAGGGAGTAATACCAGGCCAAGAGGCCCGCTGTACGGGCTCTCTAGTGCTAGAGGTTGTATTCGGTTCTCCCGATAACTTCCGAAGCGAAAGGTTAACTTTCCACGTTGCTCCATTCCGAAGTGGTTATCAAGCACTACTCGGAAGAACGACTTTTGCCCGTCTTAATGCAATACTGCATTATGCTTTTCTCAAGCTTAAGATGCCCGGTCCACGTGGCATCATCACAGTTAGCGGAAATACCGAACGTTTTTAAGTACGGAAGAGGATGCGGCGGCTTTAACAGCCGCGAACTAGACGGCCTCACCAACCAGAAAAAGGATAGGTCGTCAAGGCCACAGACATGGTTCGACGAGTCCGGCGCTCCACCACATATACATGAGATTGGTTTGATGGTCAAACCCTCATAGACAATACCAGGGGCTTCCCGCGTGTACTCAGGGCCAGCCCGGCTCAACTTGACTTCTCTTGAATTTTGATAGTTCATTGATAATAACCAATTCCTTTTTTTGGCACGACAACTTTCACCTAAGTTCTTTCCTTTTATAGATGACAACCGTGCTACACCCATCCAGGACACGACACTATGGAGACACAGGGGCAGACGTGCAGCAGGGACCTGCCCAAAGGTTTCTTTTTAGATTAAGACCCTGTGTAAACCTTTTTTACTGTCTCTTGTTGCTCACATCCTCCGGATACTCCACACAACCGAGAAGGATGCTGACGTTCTTGGCATATGGCCACGTCAGGATATTGCACATACCTGGACACATGGGGTTCATTATTAAGGGCATTGTTTAGCCCGGTATATGTTATAAAGACCGAACACCTTAGGAGTGTTCGGCGTCGCGAGTTTGGCCCTATATGCATCAGCTCCGAATCATGTCTTTGGTCAAATGTTGGGTTTGCCCGGCTCCCATGTTTTGGTACCTTGCGTTGCGTTATATCAACTAAGGTAGCACTGGGAGAACTACTGCGATTGTGCCCTGGTTCATCCGGATGAGCACCTCAATAGAGAAAGCCGAAAACTGACTGTCATGATATAGCGAGAGACTGGTCAACCACTCGATGACTCAGTGGAATCTTCGGGATTCCTCCGCATTAATGAAGGGCCATTTCCCGGTCATGTACGTACGCGCCCCGTATTCAGACAAGCGCAGAAGTACCAGTGGCTATATAGTAGCCCCACCGTCAAACTCCTATGGCTAAGTGAAAGTGTTAAAGCAATATAGTCCGATTGCCTCGTTCGCTGCGCTACCACCTCCTTAATGGACCAAGACATTGGATCAAGTGTGGATTCACGTTTTCTGCGAACACCCCCGCATTTTATGCGTGGGGGCGGAAGCCGACGACTGCAAACTTTCAGGTTATATACATATATACATAAACGACCGCACAGGAGGCATCATAGTACTTTCGGGCAGAAGTATAAATACAACCTTGATAACTCAGTAAAACATTGTTTTTACAATGGAGATACATGTCACTAGAACATAATATTCTTCGAGCACTGAGCCTCTATCGAACGAGCGCCTTCAAGAACTTCTTCAAAGTAGTGCTCGGCAGCCACTCGGCCTATGGCCGAACCCTGTGTCACAACAGTGGTGGCCTCCATCTCCGCCCAGTATGTCTTGACACGGGCAAAGGCCATCCGCGCACCCTCTATGCACGCCGATCTCTTCATAACATCGATGCGCGACACATCACCAAGGAATTGTTGCACTAAACTAAAATAGCTATTCAGCCTTGGCCCTCTCGGCCACAGATGATCCACAATGGACCTCATGGCAAGTCCGGACAACCTATGAAGCTCGTCCCACTCGGCCATTCCCTCATTCAACAGTAGCGGACGGACTGGAGCATGAAACTGTGACCAGAACAGCTTTTCCACTTCGTGATCTTTCTGATCCTTAAAGTACTCGGCCGCATCAGCAGCACTTGTAGCCAAATCCACGTAGGCGTCCGCAGAACTCCATAGTCGGTCAAGAGGAGCATACTTCGGATCTCCGAATTTAGTCCGCAACAAGAAGGGCTTCCCAGACACGATATCTGCAGCTTGATGCAGCTCCTCCTTCGCCGCTCTAATTTTGGAGCGGGCTTCCTTGGTAGCTACCAGGGCCTTCTCCAGGTCCGTCGCCCTCGCTCGGGTTTCTTCTTCAAGAAGCTAGTAACGGTTAGCGGCATCTTTTAACTCTACATCCATTTTGGGCATTCTTTCCTTGCTCTCGCAATGCGCGGCCTGTTCGGCCCTCAACTCTTCGGCCGCCTTTAGAGCGGCCACATTGCTACTCCTTACTTGTTCCTTGGCTCGGGCAAGCTCCACCCGAAGGGTCTCCACGGTGGCAGCTCCGTCTGCAGTCACAACATATTAAAGATACTGGCATCATGCTCCTCTTATTATGTTACGATCACCGGAGAAATCACTTACCCTGTGCCTCGTCAAGCCGCTGGTTGACAAGCACGATATCGGCATCGGCCGCATCAAGTTGCCGCTTTAGCTCGGTAAACCCATCAGTTCGGCTAGCCATCGGAGCCTCAGCCGCCTGCACATAAAGGCAGTCGGGTTATTACCTGGGAATATGATCCTCGGGTTGCCACCATTCTCGACGATAACCAGAGTCTCAGGGGCTACTATCTGCATAGGGCACACCTAACGTGTGCGGTACTATCAAAAATATACACTATTTCATGTACCTCAAAGCCTTTCAGCAGACTCATAAAGGCTTCGTGCAATCCATTTTCAGCGGATGAAATCCTTTCAATTACCGTACCCATCAGCGTACGATGGGCTTCTGAGATGGCCGCTTGCCCCAGAAGATCCTTCAGTGCGTCCGACCCCACACTGTACGGTTTTGGACTCTTGCTGCCGCTCTCCTTAGGAGCCGGATATTGGGGATTCCGAGTAGCCAAAGGGTTATCCTCTGGCCTTGGCGGATCCGGAGATACCCTCTGCGACGACACTTCAAGGTCGCCTGCCTCATAAGGCGGGGTGTCAGGGGGAGGCGTTTCGCTCTCCATCATCTCCGGAAGAAGATCCCCCGAAGACAAACTCTGTCGAGAAGGCCTACGATCCGGACTACAATTTATAAGCATCGGTTATTGTCTTCGGAAGTAAGGTAGGATATTTTCACTCTTAAGTACTTTTTTACTTACAGCTCGGTAGAGGGCTGATCCCCGCGCGGACATTGTGCAGCAAGAATACCCTCCGAGGCAGGACCCTCTGGAGAAGATTTCTTCTCCCGTTTGGAAACCTTAGATTCTGGATCTTCAAAGGTAGTCCTCTTCTTTCCCCGGGGAGAGAGAATGTCAGATTCTTCCCCTAGTTATCCTCCCTCGCGGAGGCGCCCATCCCCTCGGTTGGGATGAGTAGCGAGTGAGGCCCGCCGTCGGCCTCTTTATTCCCCCCTTCATCTTCCTTTGAGGGCACTTGATAAGACACCGGCTCGAGCATTTTGTCCAGTACCAGATTGTCCAAGCCTTCAGGAAGGGGGGCCGGACACCTGATCATCTTCGCCTTTGTTATCCAGTCCTGGTCAAAGTGCAACTTTTTAGAATGATGTCATGATAAATAAAAAGACAGTGTGTTCGACCATGGGATTACTTACTTGGGTAGCAGGGCGGTTGCAGCTCAAACCCACATCCTCGATGGTGTCCGGACACTCTATTTGGGGTCCGAAGAACGATTTGTACATCTCTTTGAGCGTCATGCCGAGGAAAAGCTGAATAGCTCGCGGTCCTTCTGGGTTGAATTCCCACATACGGAGGGGCCGACGTTTGCAAGGCTGGATTTGACGAACTAGCATAACTTGCATTACCATAACCAGACTGAAATCTCTCTCGAAGAGATCTCGGATACGGCTCTACAATATTGGCACATCCTTTGCTGGACCCCAGCTCAGCCCCCTGCTGATCCATGACATCAGTTGCGATGGGTGGCCCGAGCGAAAGGTGGGGGCGGCTACCCACTTGGCACTTCGGGGAGCTGTGATGTAAAACCACTCCCGCTGCCACAACCTGGACACCTCTGGGAAGGAACCCTCTGGCCACGGAGCATCAGCAATTTTGCTTATTAAAGCACCTCCGCACTTTGTGTGCCGCCCCTCGATCATCTTCGGCTTCACATCGAAGGTCTTGAGCCACATGCCGAAGTGAGGGGTAATGTGGAGGAAGGCCTCGCATACGACAATAAATGACGAGATGTGAAGAAGGGAATCCGGGGCCAGATCATGGAAATCCAGCCCATAATAGAACATAAGACCCCTAACAAAGGGATCCAGAGCGAGGCCTAGTCCTCGGAGGAAGTGGGAGATGAACACGACACTCTCTGTGGGTTCGGGAGTAGGGATGACCTACCCTCGGGCAGGCAGCCTATGTGAAATTTTGGCAGTCAGATATCTGGCCTCTCTCAGCTTCTTGATGTCCTCCTCTGTGACAGAGGAAGGCATCCATCGACCTTGAAGGTTGGATCCGGACATAGTTGAAGGTCTGAAGCGCCTGACCCGAGCTTTGGGTATTAGAACTCGAGGCGGGGGAAGGATTCGATTGAGCACGAGAGGGAAAAAAGAAAAAAAGCCTCATCCTCTTTATAAAGAGGATGAATATCAAGCGTCCTCCTCGTGGCCGTGTTGGACTTGCCTAAAATCTAGGAGTCATACCAACATGCACTGTTGGGTTACCCACGTTCGTATTGATGAGAATCCCGTAATAAGGGGGACACGATCTCTGTTTTGACAAGACATGACAGAAAAACCGCCTCGCAATATGCGCAACGCTGGTTGAGAAAAACGGTTCGAATAATGACCGAGCCATGACATAACATTGTGCTGTCAGAACGCGTCAACAGATTAGATTTGTGAAAATATTATTCTCTCTGCGGTAGTATGTGGAACTTGTTTTGCAGAGCCGGACACTATTCTGGTGTTCAAAATCTTCTATGGAGTATTCGGAGGAGGAACCCACCATGCAATGCCGAAGACAATACCGCGCGCCGGACTCATCGTCATTGAAGCCTGGTTCAGGGGCTACTGAGGGAGTCCTGGATTAGGTGGTCTCCGGACAGCCGGACTATATCCTTTGGCCGGACTGTTGGACTATGAAGATACAAGATTGAAGACTCCGTCCGTGTCCGGATGGGACTCTACTTGGCGTGGAAGGCAAGCTAGGCAATACGGATATGTATATCTTCTCCCTTGTAACCGACTCTGTGTAACCCTAGCCCCCTCCAGTGTCTATATAAACCAGAGGGTTTATTTCCGTAGGACAACATACAATCATACCATAGGCTAGCTTCTAGGGTTTAGCCTCTAAGATCTCATGGTAGATCAACTCTTGTAATACTCATATCATCAAGAACAATCAAGCATGACGTAGGGTATTACCTCCATCAAGAGGGCCCGAACCTGGGTAAACATCGTGTCCCCTGCCTCCTGTTACCATCCGCCTTAGACGCACAGTTCGGGACCCCCTACCCGAGATCCGCCGGTTTTGACACCGACAGGTTGCTTGCTCAAAATGCTTAGTGATATGCTCCAAAACCCTCAACTACTTTCTCATATCCACTTATGTCCCAAACCAAAAGTCAAACTCGGCCCCACCGAGTTCATTTAACAGAGCCACTGCCACAAACCCTAGTCACTTCGGTCTTACCGATAGGGATCTCGGTCTCACCGAGATGGTATTGCAAACTCTCTGTTTCCCTTCGTAACGTTTCGGTCCAACCGAGATGAGCGATTGGTCCCACCGAGTTCGCAATGCAAACTCTCTGTTTCCCCTTCGTAACGTTTCGGTCTCACTGAGATGAGCGAATCGGTCCCACCGAGTTTGCCTGACCAACTCTCTGGTTAGCTTATTACCAAAATCGGTCCCACCGAGTTTGTGTAATCGGTCTCACCGAGATTATGTTATGCCCTTACCCTAATGAAATCGGTCACACCGAGTTGACATGTCAGTCCCACCGAAAAGCCTAACATTCACATTTTGAACTAAATCGGTCAGACCGAGTTTCATTATTCGGTCCCACCGAGTTTGGTGATTTGTGTGTAACGGTTAGATTTTGTGTGGAGGCTATATATACCCCTCCACCCACTCTTCATTCATGGAGAGAGCTATCAGAACATTCCTACACTTCCAACATTCATTTTCTGAGAGAGAACCACCTAATCATGTGTTGAGACCAAGATATTCCATCCCAACCATATGAATCTTGATCTCTAGCCTTCTCCAAGTTGCTTTCCACACAAATCATCTTTCCACCAAATCCAAATCAGTGAGAGAGAGAGAGTTGAGTGTTGGGGAGACTATCATTTGAAGCACAAGAGCAAGGAGTTCATCATCAACACACCGTCTATTACCTTTTGGAGAGTGGTGTCTCCTAGATTGGTTAGGTGTCACTTGGGAGCCTCTGACAAGATTGTGGAGTTGAACCAAGGAGTTTGTACGGGCAAGGAGATCGCCTACTTCGTGAAGATCTACCCTAGTGAGGTAAGTCCTTCGTGGGCGATGGCCATGGTGGGATAGACAAGGTTGCTTCTTCGTGGACCCTTCATGGGTGGAGCCCTCCGTGGACTCGCGCAACCGTTACCCTTCGTGGGTTGAAGTCTCCACCAACGTGGATGTACGATAGCACCACCTATCGGAACCACGCCAAAATCTCCGTGTCTATATTGCGTTTGCTCCCTCCAAACTCCTCCCTTTACCTTCATGTGCAATGTTTTACATTCCACTGCTATACTCTTAGACTTGCATGTGTAGGTTGATTGCTTAACTAGTGCTAAGTTGCTAAAATCTGCCAAGACTTAAAATTGGGAAAAGGCTAGATTTTATTTGGTCAAGTAGTCTAATCACCCCCCTCTAGACATACTTTCGATCCTACAAGTGCCAATAAAAGTCAACACCACAAGATATGGTGTTAAGAAATTATGATGTAAAATTATCCCTACCCGTCTCAAGCAAGGCAATAATCTCCAACTTATGTTCTAATGATGCTTACACAAGGAACATTCTTTTGGCCAAGTCTACCAGACCTCTGCTATTCCAAAGGATTGCTTTCATTTTTCATCGTGAAATTTTTGTTTGAACTGTATGTTGAAAATATGCCCTAGAGGCAATAATAGTACATTATTATATTTTCATTTTTCATAATTAAGAGTTTATATTTCATGTTATAACTGCTATGATTTTGGAATATGTGATTCAGTGGAAAACTCATATGCACGTGTGAAATGATAAATTATAAAGAATAGATTCCTGGTTTTTCCTTTGAGACTTGCTCAAGTGTTGGTGGTGATCTTGTTTTCGGGATCTCAAGATATCGTTAAGTGTCACGATAGTCCTGAAACAATTGAGAGTATGACATTATAAGAATGATCATATTGAAACGACCCAATCTTGTTTGTTATACTTTGAGATAATATCATCTGAAATCAATTATTATAACACAGAGTGTTAGCATGTGTTTTAGTTCCTCATACCATGAGAGTATCATATCCACTTCCTACCGTATGGTGGACTTTGGGGTTGCTCAAACATCATCTGTAACTAGGTGATCATAGTGACAACTTACAAGTTCATCGGGAAGTTTGACAAGGGACTGGATAGCTCAATAGTGAGATTTGCTCCCCCGACGATGGGGAGATATTCTTAGGGCCCTCTTGGAGTGACGGTATCCATCATTGTCTGGCCAGACATGTGACTACGCCACGGGGATGACAGAACACATCAACAAGAAAGAATAACAAAAATCGGTAACGAGAATGATGATATAGTGAGCACGTGCATGATTCAGGAGGATACCAACACACCTCGGGTTTTGTAAAGTATCATGAAGCAAAGGGAACATCACATGGTAGCCTAAGGTTCACTCAAATTTCATTCCTATAATCATCTAGATATGGGACATCCATGGTTCCGCTATCGGCCATTGAACGAAGGGGTTACGTTCATGTCTATGATTTACCAACCTACAAGGTCACAATCTTAAGGTAATCATGATCTGCAGAGTGTTAATAGGATGGGAGTATCGACGATTTATTTGTGAAATTTTCTCATTAATATTCGAAATAGTTTCGAGAGTAACCGGAAGCGTTTCAGGGTCACCAGAAGGGTTTCAGAGTTTATTGGGCAATACCGCGTATTCTAGATAATTAATATATAGGTGGAAAATGTTTTCAATGATGTTAAATTATATATAAAAGGCTCTAGTAATTGTTAGAAGGCTTTTATAAATAATAAATATTAACGGGCCTTAAAAAGGCCAAGAGGTGAAAGGCAACTTGGGCCACAAGGGCCCGAGCGGAGGAGGCGCCCCCCTTTCCATAGGGGGAGGCCGAATTGGAGTGGGGGGGGGAGTCTAACTCCCCCCTGCCCAGCGCCCCAAGGAGGGTCTTTCCCTCCTTGGTGGTTGCCCCTTGCTACTTCTTGAGCTTGCGTTGGTTTTTCCCTTAAAGAGGAAAGGGTGATGCAGCAAAGTAGAGATAAGTATTTCCCTCAGTTAAGAACCAAGGTATCAATCCAGTAGGAGGATGATGACCCACAAGTATAGGGGATCAATCGTAGTCCTTTCGATAAGTAAGAGTGTCGAACCCAATGAGGAGCAGAAGGAAATGACAAGTGGTTTTCAGCAAGGTAATTTCTGCAAGCACTGAAATTTTCGGTAATAGGTAGTTTGATAGCAAGATAATTTGTAACGGACAAGTAACGGTAACAGTAAATAAAGTGCATCAAGGTAGCCCAATCCTTTTTGTATAAAAGGACAAGCCAAAACAGTCTGTTATAATAAGCAAAGAGTTCTTGAGGGTACATGGGAATTTCATCTAGTCACTTTCATCATGTTGGTTTGATTCACATTTTGTTGGGGATATGACTACCAGGTATGACCCGCCCAGGAGGGGCCGGGTCAGCCGCAACGGCGGGTGACGTGAATGAAGCCCGAAGAGTATACACGGTGACGGTTTACAATAAGGCTTACAATAGGCCCAAGCCCAGAGGCGGCTTAAGGCCCGTAAGTATAAACCGCCATGTATGAATAGACTTGTAATACAAGGTATGTAAGAGATGTCACCGAGCCGGACGCGTTGTATGAGCCGGCCAGGACTCTGTAGGCCGCAGGGCGTCAACCCGTGTATATAAGGGGACGACCCGGTGGCGGCTTAGGGCAAGAAACAACAGATCGAGAGCCAAGCTAGCGTATTCGCTCCTTGGTCATCGAAACCTAGCAATACCACATCAACTGGACTAGGCTTTACCTTCACCGCAAGGGGCCGAAACAGTATAAACCTCTCGTGTCCTTTGTCCTGATTAACCCCTTTAAGCTTCCTAGTTGCGATGGCTCCATGACTAAGTCCTTTCACTAGGACATCTGCCGTGACAATTCCACGACAGTTGGCGCCCACCGTGGTGCCAGCGCACGGTGGATTTGAGTTCTTGAAGGGCAGCTTCGAAGGGATCAAGGGATACGTTGTGGGCCAGATGACCAAGAGTCGCGCGGCAAGCTCTACATCGACGACACAGGCTGGGGCCCCAACGCCGGCTCAATTGAGTACGGGTACCGGGTCCCCTTCGGCGGAATCCACGTCTTCATCAGCCGGATCGGCGAGCCGGGCCCTGAGCCGAACATCTGCACCGACCTCATCGAGACGACTCAGCATGCGAGATCCGCCCGGACTCAGCCCGCCGTGAGGCGTGCCTTCGTGGGTTGCATCCATGGAGGGGAGTTTTCTAAAGGATCGGTGGACGGCAGTGAGACGGTCGTCTACTCCGACGGTGAGTCGTCCACAGGTGAGACGGATTCATTGTACCAAATACAAGATGGCGGGCTTGGGGGCTGTTCCGATGGCAGCAGTATTTCGGACTCCTTTGAGCCGCCGAACAGAGCAGGGATCTTCATGACTGGTACGCAGTCTGCTCAAAACTCTACGGCTGCGGCAGCGATAACCACCGGGTCGGCAGCGGCCGGGTCAGGAGACCCCGCGCGCCCGCCGGCTCAGGTGCTGATGGATCTCATGGATAGGATGATGGCCCTGTTGACCGCCATGGTCGAACCGGCGGATAAGGCTCAGCATGATGCAGAGGTGGCACGGTTACGCGGGGAGGTAGCACAAGCCAAGGAAAACTTGGCGACAGAGGACGTCAGGATGGCTCCAGAGTGGGCAGCTTTGGATGCTCGGGCTCAGCAGCTTCAATCAGAGGCTTTTCGGCTCACGATGGATTTGAACACATCAAACAAGGTCATGAGGAGAAGGCACCAGAAGACTCAATCACGTCTGCCTCTGACTTACGATCCTAGGAACCTCTTCCACACACCCGAGGCCGGTCCCAGTAACCCGCCGGAGGCAAACCGGATTACAACACCCGGGGCTGGGGTGCCATTTTAGCCGCGGGCTATGGAACCCCCTCGTGTGAATACTGCTCCGCCTCATTATACACCAACACCACCGGGTCATTTTTCTAACCCTTTGGAGAATCTGATCGCTGCATCGGCACGTTTGGCGGCTCTCTCGATGGAAGGCAACTCTCCAACGGTGATCGAAACGTGAAGGGTCAAAGAACTTCTTCAGACGGCTCTAGCACAACATGAGTCATACTCTTATAGTCGAGACAGATTCATTCAACCCCTTTCCTAAGCCGGAGCCCGAGCTATAGCAGGCATATGGATTCAGCGGCCGTGTCAAGTAACGCCCAGCGCCGTAACCGGCCGTGCAGGCATGACCCGACGCATGATGGAGCTCTTAACTTGGTTGACCAGGATAGGATCCGCTAAGAGGCTGAGCGGGCGGTTCAACAGGCAGCTGAGCAGGTGGCTCACCAAGCTTTTCCGGTTTATCCGAGGACCTCTGTTGAAGCAAGTGTGGCCACAAGAACAGGAGGTGTCCCTTGCTTGGTGCCGGCTCTGCGTAATGAGCGTTTGCCAAAGGATTTTAAGGGGCCTCAGAAGGTGCCTAATTACACAGCCGACTTACAGCCCGGGGTATGGATTGAGAGTTATGAGATGGCCATGGAATTGCTAGAGGTCAGTGATGCAGCAATGGCTAAATACTTCACTACGATGCTGGATGGAACGGCCCGCACTTGGCTAAAGGGACTGCCACCTAATTCCATTGGTTCCTGGGCCGAATTAAAGGCCCATTTTATTCTGAACTTTGAAGATATATGCAAGCAGCCCATGTCGATTATGGACTTGACTAATTGCAAGCAAGAGGAAGGTGAGTCCACGACCCATTGGGTGTGCCGGGTAAAGGAAATAATACATTCATTTGATAAGATGGATGCCGGTTCTGCGGTCTCAATGTTGGAGAAAAGTTGCCGTTTGAACCTATGAAACAGAAGCTAGGGTGGCTCAAACGCGATTGTAATGACATGGGCCAGCTGATGGCGGCTCTAGTCAAATATGCCGATTCAGATAGTACCAAAGATCCTGCACCTGATGAAGAGAAGACAGGGAAGGGAAAGAAGAACGACAATGCTAAGGGCCATCAGCATAACCCGGCGAATCCAGGAGGTAATAACAAACGTAAGGCCGACAGCAGCTCGGAGTTTGTAGCAAATGCACAAGGCAACAATCAACAGCGTAAGGGGAGGCCACCTCCTTGGTCAGGCGGGTTAGGTCCCACCCTCGAGCAGTTGCTAAATGAACCCTGTCCAAGACACAACACTCGGGAGAAGCCGACCACCCATCTATGGAAAGACTATACAATCATGAAGGCTTTCAAGAATTCTAACATGTTCGACGGTAATCATGGACCTGGCAACGGCTCAGGTGGTGGCGGCTTTCATGGCCCGGGCGGCAATTCAGGTAGTGGCTGTTTTCATGGCCAGGGCCCTCAAGGTAATCAAGGTGGTTATAATCAGCAATCTGGCCAAGGAGGTCAACAACAACAATCCGGGTTTCAGAGTAACCCAAAGCAACTAAGTAGTGGGCAGTATCATGTGTTCACCACCATTTTATGCAAAAGGGACCAGAAACTTCATAAGAGAGCGGTCAACGCTGTTGAGCCGGCGGTTCCTCGTTATTTGAGATGGTCTGAGCAGCCTATTCTGTGGAGTAGGGAGGATCACCCTCCCCTGGTTGACAACCCGGGTCATCTGGCTTTGGTGGTGGCGCCTCAGGTTGGTGGATATAAACTCACTAAAATACTCATGGACGGAGGCAGTAGCATCGACATCCTCTATTATGAGACATTCCGTTGTAAGGGGTTGACTGACAAAAGTCTTAAGACATCCAATACTGTTTTTCATGGAGTGGTGCCTGGTAAGTCGGCATACCCAGTGTGTAAGATTGAGCTGGAGGTAGCTTTTGGAGATGAACATGATTCCAGGGCTGAGAAATTAACCTTTGAGGTGGTCAAAATCAAGAGCCCGTATCACGCCCTATTTGGACGACCGACTTATGCAAAATTCATGGCACGGCCATGTTATGTTTATCTACAGCTCAAGATGCCGGGTTATAAAGGTACTATCACAGTACAGGGAAGTCGGAAGGTAGCCTTAGAGTGTGAGGAAGGCGATGCTGCTTACGCGGAATCTGTTTGCGAAACAGAGGAGTTAAAATTCTACAAAGACAACGTTGACCCAGCAGACATGACATCTTTGAAGAAGCCAACTATGGAGCATGAGCCGGCGCTGAAGTTTAAGTCAGCTGACGATACCAAGATGATTGGTTTTGTGCCCGGCGACTCATCCAAACAATTTATTATCAGTGCTAATTTGGATCCCAAATAGGAAGGCGCGCTCATCGAGTTCATCCGTGAGAACCGGGACATCTTTGCATGGAAGCCTTCTGACATGCCGGGTGTACCGAGAGAACTCGCTGAGCACACTCTGAATATTGATCCAAAGTTTAAGCCGGTCAGGCAGTTTCTTCGGCGGTTCAACAAGGAAAGGCGCAAGGCTATTGGAGAAGAGGTGGCCCGGCTTTTGGCAGCCGGGTTCATTATTGAACTCTTTCATCCAGAGTGGTTGGCTAACCCGGTGCTCGTGCTTAAAAAGAACGGCACCTGGCGTATGTGTGTGGATTACACGGACTTAAACAAAGCTTGTCCGGCTGATCCTTTTGCTCTCCCTCGTATTGATCAAATCATTGATGCTACGACAGGTTGTGAGCGTTTGAGTTTTTTGGATGCTTATTCTGGTTACCATCAGATCAAGATGGCGGTTAAGGACTAGGAGAAGACATCTTTCATTACTCCATTTGGAGCCTTTTGCTATGTGTCCATGCCCTTTGGGCTTAAGAGTGCCCATGTGACTTATCAGCGGTGTGTGCAGAACTGTCTTCATAATCAGATTGGGCGTAATGTTCATGCTTATGTGGATGATATAGTGGTGAAATCCAGAGAGAAGGAAACCTTGGTAGATGATCTGAAGGAAACCTTTAATAACCTTCGGGTCTACAAGATGATGCTTAACCCGGCCAAATGCGTTTTTGGAGTACCGGCGGGCAAGCTTTTGGGTTTTTTGGTGTCTAACAGAGGCATTGAGGCTAACCCGGAGAAAATCAAGGCGATTACGTCTTTGGCTAAGCCGGCGTACATCAATGACGTTCAGCGGCTGGCGGGTCGTGTCGCAACTTTAAGCCGGTTCATAAGCTGGTTAGGTGAGAAGGCTATGCCGTTATATCAAATGATGAAGAAGACGGATGATTTTGTCTGGAGTGATGCTGCTAACTCTGCCTTTGAAGATCTGAAAAGACAGCTCGCTGAGCCGCCAGTTTTTGCTGCTCCCATTGATAAGGAGCCACTGTTGTTATATGTGGCTGCTAACACACGTGCTGTCAGTGTGGCCATTGTTGTAGAGCGCAAAGAGGCTGGCAAGGAATATCCGGTTCAACGGCCGGTTTACTACGTCAGTGAGGTGCTCATTGAGTCCAAACAGAGATATCCACATTGGCAGAAACTTGTTTATGTGGTGTTCATGGCGAGCCGGAAGCTTAAGCATTACTTTTAGGGTCATCCTATCACTGTGGTTAGCTCTGCTTCTTTAGGAGATATTATTCAAAATAGAGAAGCCACGGGATGAGTCGCCAAGTGGGCCATTGAACTTGGGTCTCATGGTTTAAAGTATGTGCCACGTACTGCCATCAAATCTCAAGCACTGGTGGACTTCATTAACGATTGGACGAAGTTGCAGATACCTGAAGAGAAGCCAGACAACACATATTGGACGATTCATTTTGATGGGTCCAGACAATTGGAAGGCTCGGGGGTTGGAGTTGTTTTAACTTCTCCTCGAGGTGAAAATTTTTATTATGTGTTGCGGTTGATGTTTCCTTGTACTAACAATGCAGCTGAGTATGAGGCCTTACTCCATGGTCTTCAAATGGATAAAGAAATGAGTTTAAGTCGGGTACGGTGCCTTGGCGACTCAGATTTGGTGGCTCAGCAAGTATCAGGCAGGTGGGATTCCAAGGATCCTCTCATGGCGGCTTATCGCCGTGAGGTTGACGCTGTTACTGGACACTTCAAGGGTTATCAAGTGGAGCACATTGACCACAGAAAGAACGAAGCAGCTGGTGCTTTTAGCCGGTTGGGATCTCAACGTAAGCCGGTGCCGCCTAACACTTTTTTAGATGTTCTGCATAACCCTTTTGTCAAATTGCCTACAGAGGAAGACTTGGCTGTTCCAGACCCGGAAGCACAATTGGTGGCGGCTCTTCATGTCATTCCAGATTGGACAGTGCCGTATTTGGCTTATATGACCCGGGGCGAGTTGCCGGAGGATGAGACATTGGCTAGACAGATAACCCATCGGTCTAAGTCAATGACAATTTCCAATGGTGAGTTGTATCATCGCAGTGTCACCAGAGTGTTTCAACATTGTGTCTCTCCTGAAGAAAGTCAAGAAATTCTTCGTGAGATCCATGAAGGAGATTGTGGCCATCAGGCCGGTTCAAAGTCTCTTGTGTCCAAGGCTTTCCGTCATGGTTTTTACTGGCTAATGGCTCACGCCGATGCGGAGGATCTGGTCAGTAGGTGCGATGGGTGTCAAAAATTTGCACGACGGGTGCACGTGCCAGCTCAGGAATTGCGGATGATTCCAATTACTTGTCCGTTTGCAGTCTGGGGACTTGACATGGTTGGATCTTTCAAAAGATCCAAAGATAAAAAGACGCACCTTTTGGTGGCAGTGGACAAGTTCACAAAGTGGGTTGAGGCAGAGCCGGTCAGTAAGTGTGATGCGGTCACGGCAGTTCAATTCATGAAGAAAGTGATCTTTTGTTTTGGTTTTCCACACAACATTATTACTTACAATGGAACCAACCTGTCCCAAGGAGCTATGGAAGAATTCTGTCAACGGGAACATATCCGGCTTGATGTTTCATCAGTAGCTCACCCCCAATCCAATGGTCAAGCTGAAAGAGCCAATCAGGAAATCCTGAAAGGTCTAAACCCCCAGCTTATGGTCCCTTTACAACGGACGCCGGGTTGTTGGGTGGAAGAGTTACCCTCTGTGATATGGAGCATCAATACTACCCCTAACAGATCTACGGGTTTTACGCCTTTCTTCATGGTTTATGGAGTAGAGGCAGTCCTGCCCAGTGACATCCGTCATGACTCACCCCGAGTAGAGGCTTACGTTGAAGCTGATAATGAACAAACCCGTCAGGATGCACTTGACCTATTGGATGAAGAGCGTGACTTAGCAGCAGATCGCCCAACGATTTACCAACAGGACCTGTGCCGTTATCATAGCCACCGGGTTAAGTCAAGAACCTTTCAAGAAGGTGATTTGGTGCTCTGGCTCATCTAGGACCAGTCTGATGCGCACAAGCTATCCCCACCTTAGGAAGGACCCTTTGTGGTCAGCAAGAACTTGAATAACGGGTCATACTACCTTATCGATGTTCGAGAGCACAAAGAATCACATAAGTTGGAGGAGGAGACCCGCCGTCTGTGGAATATTGCTCATCTTCGACCTTACTACACTTGAGACACCGGCTCTCATAATGTACATACTTTGACGTTGTATATATTATCATAAGAAATAAAGCAGGACCTCTGTCCTTTTTTCCTTAATGATCACATGTCTTTATTATCTTAAGTATAAGACGACCAATTGGAGGTTGATCGTATTCGAATCTAGCTTAACCCTCTTGGTCCGGCTCATGATCGTATTCGAATCTAGCCGTTAAAACCTCATGATCACTAGGGGGCTTCCTGTTCAAACATAGGTCGTATTCAAACCAAAGAGAACATAGCTGTCGTTACCCTCTTGATCGGCACAAAGCCAAACTCACTAGGGGGCTTCTTGATCGTATCCGAATCATAGCTTAACCCCTTTTGAGTCCGACTTGGATCGTATTCGAATCAGGGTCGTTAAAAACCTCTCAAGGTCATTTGGGGGCTTCCTGTTCAAACATAGGTCGTACTCGGACCAAAGAGAACATAGATGTCGGCACCCTCTTGATCGGCGCAACGCCAAAGCCACTGGGGGCTACATGATCGTATTCGAATCCTAGCTTAACCCTTTGGTCCAGTTTACTGATCGTATTCGAATCAGAAGCCTCCAAAATTTTCTTGATGCTTGATTTACATTGTTTGAAAGATACTCTTTTGTTTTACCGGTTTTTGTTGTCCAAAATCTAACTGTAAGTATGGTTTCAATTTAAACCGGCTTTGTTCTTAGACAATGAGTTGCCAATGTATAATAGTAATCATGCATATGGAAGTATTAACTTCTAAAAAGATTGGGTTGTTACCCTTATTGTCCGGGTCACATAAGTCGGCAGTCCAGATTCAAAGAACACATGTATGATATTGTCGTTTAAAATTCATAAACAGACTTATCTGTGTTTTTCTTTAATCAAAGGCTTTCCAACCTTATTTATCTTTACATCTAGCCTTGATTATTCTGTTATGATAATTTCATAGTTATGTATTTGGTGTTTTGACCCGTCCAGCGACAAACCGCCAGGACAATTTCTCATCTTTTACATACAGGAACAGATTTAAACACTACATATATGATCAAAGATATAAAGCATATATTGACATGACGGATAAAAATGTCATACGCAGTATGAAATGCATGATGGCATAGGCAGAATATGCAGTTTTAAGATAGCCTATTACAAGGCGTTGGGAGCCCAAAAGGTTAAAAACTATTTTTTCTGTAAAGTAGATGTTAAGCTAAGGCTGGTTCATTAAATCTTAGCCGAATTATTTGGATGGTTACGACTCCTCCCTCACCGGTTCATCTTCCTCCACTATTTGGAAACTGGGCTTGGACCAATCAAAGCCATGAAGAGCAACGAACTCAGCTTCATCATCAATTAGATCAGAAGGGTCAATTTCTGGGGCAAAGGTGTGTTGGCGAACCGGCGGGATTAGATCTGTCACTTTATACGAAGGAGTCGCCATCTTTTTATTCTCAACGTCAAAACCCGGCTGATACTTATCAATATTGGTCTCGTCGCCAAGGATGGTAGCATGAGGACGAACTCCCCTCACACAAGCAGCAAAATCTACTTGATCAAACGGAGTCCCGTCTTCCTTAAAGCTGGGATGCCCCTTGGCTACATCCGCCGGGTCTAGCTCCGGCACCCAGGCTTTGGAGCGGCTTAGAACAGTTATGGCTCCGGCTCTTGCACAAGACCGCTTGACTTCTTGGAATCTGGCGGGTAAGATAGATAACTTCTTCAAGACATCACTCAAGAGGTTTGGTCCTTGGTTGGCTTGGGAAATAATGGCAAGCGCCCGTTGAGCTCCAGTGTACAGTTGCTCCACCAAGGTGTAAACCGCCTTGAGTTTCATCAAGTTGTTTTGGCTCAGATTGCTGCTCCGTGGACCTATGAGTATTTTAAAAGGTTAAGCAGGCAACTTATATTTATGGCAAAAATATAGTCTAAGTAAATAATACAATGACTCACCAAAGATTGCCGAGACCATCTGAGACGCACGGTTCTTTAAACTAGTGAGTTCCCTGGTAACCTCCTTGAGAGCCGCCTCGGCTGTCTCAGCATGCTGTATCAACAAGGTTTTTTCATCGGCCCAGGATTTTTTCTCTACATCAAAACTAGTCTTCAATTTCTCTGCTTCAGATAGGCTCAAATGGAGTCTGGAGTCAGCATTCTTTATCTCAGTCTCTTGAGCCTCCAACCGGGTTTTCACATCAGTCAGTTGAGAATCCAAGTCAGTTATGGCGGTCTACAGACATGCACAGGTGTGTCAAAATTTATTCCAATAAAGGTCATAATGATTAAAGTCCCAAGTGCTTTGCAACGCAACACCACTTGGCACTTGGGGGCTAATGTCTGCCAAAGCAATTTTTAAATGCAAAAATGACTCTTCTATGATTAAAGTCCCAAGTGTTTTACAAGTAACAACGCTTGGCACTTGGGGGCTAATGCATGATATTCGGAAAGTTTTTTTTCTTGAGCCGGATAACAATATTAGTTTGGACTGATTCAAGATAGCTATGAAGTTAAGTACTGGCTCATTCATGATGAAGTAAGCCGACCCTTGGGGACTATAGGTGAAATTATGCTAATCAGATAAATTCAGTTAAACATTTTAAACCGGACTTGGAAAAATCTAGGTCAGAACGTCAACATATATCACAAGTCTACAGATCATTCAAGTTTATCATAATCAGGAGACTTGGGGGGCTGGCAGAGCATATAAGCTAATGAAAGCTGGAGATCATACCTCATATTTCAATTGCAGCTGTTTGACCATCTCAATTTCAGAGTCACGGCTAGAATGCACGTGACTAAGGTAGCCAGATAGCACATCACTAATTCTCAGGTGGGCATAGTGAGAGATGTCAAAGCGAACTTTCTGCTTTTCCAAAGCCTCTTGCTTGGCGGAGTGTCTGGCCAGTACCGTTGGATTGCCCTGTTCAAAAAATCTACTACCAGTGATTAAAACATCACTGTCATAAGTCGCCGGTGGGTTAGCTGAGCTTGACGGTTCAACAGTAGATGGGCTGAGAACAGTTTCGTCAACAAACGGCTCAAGAGGATCTATTCGAACGTTGACAACAGGGTCTTCTGGTGCTTCAGGTTGTCCCGGGGCAGGAGTTGCTAGTGCCGGATCAGCATTGTCCGGGTTTTCAGTCGGGTTAATCACCCTGGCTTTCTTGGGTTTTGCTTGACCGCTAAGAGGAATTTTATGAGTCAATATAATGATACTGACATAAAGATACAGAAAAAGGATAATTATCTTTACCCAGGGGCAGTCTTGAAACCCGGAAGTTGGGTTTGTGAGGAATCACCAGAAGAACGAGAGACCTCTTGCAAAAGTGAAATCACAATTTAAAAGAGCAAGGAAGTAGATTGATTGATAGAAGCAAAAGTCAAAGGTGAAAGAAACCTCATTCTGGCATTTCCGAGGAGTTTTCGGTAAGCCGGAGGGCAGTTCATTGTCGTCACTGGTCCGGGTCTGACGGCGGCTCTCATGTTGCTGTTTTTTCAAAAGAAAATGAGGATCCAAATAAGCCAAAGGGTGTGAAAACCTTACTTTCCGGGTTACCAGTCGAGGTTTCTGTCTTGGCAAAGGTTCCGAGTCGGAAAAAATAGTTACCTCTTCTTCTACTGCCTGGCTGGCCCCCGTGTCATCCTGGCAATGATCAGTGTCAATAAGGTTGTTAAAAAGTAGCCCTAGAGAGTCAAGAGCTACCTCTGACTCAGAAATATCATCCAGCTTGAACATATCAGAAGCAATTTGTTTCTTCTTAGATTTTCGGGTTGTCTTCTTGGCGGCTATGGCGGCGACTCTAGCCTTCTTGGCGGCTTCATGATCATATTTGGCCTTCCAAAAGTCAGATTTGGCCTGTAGGCAAATAACAGGTTGAAACATCATGCAAGTGCTTAACTATTAAAGAAAAAGGAATCAAGGGGATTTATCTCTGGTGCCGGGTTAAGTTTGCAGAAAGGATTCAATCCTACTTTACTGCAGTCTTCATATTTGCTGTTTACAAGGGTAGTTGACATTTCAATAATAGCTTCTTCAGTCAGACGTAGAGAGTTGTAACGCAACGGATCGTCTGCCCCTCCGGTGTAATTGTACATTAAGTCAGACTGGCGGCTCAGAGGGATGATCCGCCATGCGATCCAACAACGGATCAAGTCAACACCAGTTAAGCCATTTCCCAGCAAAGCTTGAACCCTTTTGATGGTTGGGATGAGCTTCTTACGTTCAGTGGCAGAAAGCTTGTCAGGAAGTGAAAACTTAGCGTCAAGGCGCTCCACACGATAACCCGGCATTGGTTTTTCGTCAGCTGGCGACGTATCTTTGTAGTAAAACCAAGTTTGATTCCAATCCTTGGGATGGCTTGGCAAGACTATTAAAGGAAAGACAACATCCCATCGGCGTTGAATCGAAATACCACCAAGTTCTAAGCTGGGGTCATTGGTGTATTCATTCTGGTGGTTCAAACAGAAATACTCTCTGAAGAGTTCAATAGTAGGTTCTTCTTGAAGTTAAACCTCGCAGAGAACCTGGAAATTGCAAATATTTGATATGGAATTGGGTCCAAGATCTTATGGATGAAGGTTGAAAAAGTGCAGAACATCTCTGAAGAATTTTGAGGCGGGCGGTGAAAATCCCCGGTTCATATGATCAGTAAAAACGACGACTTCACCATCCTTGGGCTGAGGTTTTTCTTCGGCCGGGTCAGGGATGCGATAAGACATAATGCTCTTCTCCGGTAAAAACCCAATGTTAACAAAATCCTTCAGAGTGGCGCCAGTGACTGTGGAAGGGACCCAGTTGCAAACTGTCATCATCTTTGGCGGCATGGTGAGAGGACAAGCTAAAAAGGAAGTAATTTGCCGGTTTAAGTTAAATGGTGGAATCACAGGTTAATGTCTGCAATACAGATGCGTAATGGCGGCTTAAGTAAGGGTAATGATATATGAAGGAAAAATGAGCCGGCATGATAAGCCGCCATGACTAAAGGTATTCAAAAGTTGCCAGTGACAAAAAATTGGCTAAGTACTAAGATAAACAAGTTTCACAGGCTATTTCTATTATTTTGGATCAAGATTGTTCAAAAAAGGAAAATAAATATAGACCTAAAAAATAGGTGCAGAGGAGTTTCATCAGTTCTAAGGAGGCCTTTGTGCAAGAAAAGGGGATCTACTAGCATCTAAAATGGATGCAAAACAGCTACCACATGAGTTCTATACTTCTTTTAGATCAAAAGAGGATGCGGTGGAGAAACTACGAAGAATCTATGATGAACGAAAAACACAAGAAGAACTTGCAAACCCTAATGCGGACCTAAGGTGCGGAAAAGCAAGAACTTACGGACGCAGTTCTACTACGGAGGATCGCCGCCGTTCTCGGGACAAGCTCAGGTTGATGAAGGGGCCAAGGTTGAGGACGACGGTGAGCGCTGCGGCGGCGGCGGAGTTCGAGCGATAGAGGGGTTGTGAGAGAAGGAAGAAGAATGAGGAAGACCAGTTGTGCCTATTTATAAGGAGATAGGTGAACAGGCATGCGCGAAAAATGAGGAAGGCCAAAATGATGATTATCCAGCTAATTAGACGCCTCGATTTCCGGAAGGCATTTAAGATAAGGATCCGTTAAAGATGACATCATGGCGGGTTTCCAAATTTTCTGAAGGTGACATCATGGCGGGTTATAGAGCTTTTACAAGCAGTGGAAGATGGATTTTTTTGAAGTGTTGAAGATTGACATGAACAAAGTTCAAATCAACCTGGGGCCTAATGTTGGGGATATGACTACCAGGTATGACCCGCCCAGGAGGGGCCGGGTCAGCCGCAACGGTGGGTTACGTGAATGAAGCCCGAAGAGTATACAAGGTGACGGTTTACAATAAGGCTTACAATATGCCCAGGCCCAGAGGCAGCTTAAGGCCCATAAGTATAAACCTCGCTTGTCCTCAAGCGAAAGATGATATCGAAAAACATGTCCACATGGTTGGAGAGAGAGGTGTTGATAATAACAAAATACGGACATAGTAGCATCATGCATATTGTTATAACAACAACAAACTTCATCATAAAGCTTTTATCATATAACTTTTATTGTATAACTTCTCATGAACAAGTAACAATTCATCACAACATCGAAGTAGAAAGCATAAACTTTATTGAAAACCAACAAACTATGTTCTTAGTTAACTTTGCGACTACAATTCATCATATTTTCAGGAAGGGTCTCGTATCGGAGCCTTTTGTCAAGTCCACATACTCAACCATCATTTAATCTTCTATGATTGCTAACACTCACAACATACATATGAGCAAAAGGTTTCAATCAGACACATAGAAATATAGGGGCTTATTGTTTTGCCTCCCAACTCATTCACATCAAGGGTGATGTAAACAATAATAACTCATGATCACTCACATCCAACTGGATATATGTGCCTAGATCTTTCCCCACCACATGGTGCTTGCCAAAGAGAAAAATATAAAGGAATAGGGAAAAATACTTTGTCTCTTGCACAAAAAGTAAATACATAAAAGTAAAAGATAGGCCCTTCACATAGGGAAGCAGAGGTTTTCATGCGCTTTTTGGTTGTATGCACAATCTCTTAATGCAAAAGAACATCATGTTATATTGCCCCTTATGATAGCAACCTTTATTATGCATTCCGTCGCTTTCATTACTTTGCCATCACAAGTTCGTAAAATGCTTAATTTCTCTTACACTAAATGATCAAACACATTTAGAATCATTTTTTCTTACCTTATTGCACCGATGAAAACTTACTTGAAGGATCTTACTGAATCCATAGGTAGGTATGGTGGACTCTCAAAACATGAGTTTGGGTTTAAGGTTTTTGGATGCACAAGTAGTATCTATACTTAGTGCAGATTTTTGGCTAGCAAAGATATTGAGCAAGCACCACATGTTGAAGGATCTATGACAATATAACTTCTATGTTAATATGAACAAACATAAATCTTTAAGTTGTCTTCCTTGTCCAACGCCAACAGTTTTGGCATATAATATTTAATGGGGTCTCACAATCATAAAAGATGTCCAAGATAGAGTATTTGCATGTGAATCTTCTCTTCCCTTATTAATTCTTTCATGAGTTGCATAATTGACCAACGCTATGTTCGTCAACTTCCAACAAATTTTACCACTTATACTTTTTCTTATGTGATGTCATTACTTACCATAAGATTATCATATGATCTTTTTCACTATTTCCTTTTATTGCGATTGCAACAAAAAAGTAAAGAAGCAAAAACTAAAACTAACTTTATTATATAACTCTCACTCGATTACATAGATAGATGGATCACAAAAATAACACTCAAGAATAAATCATACTAGGCTTTTATTCAACTAAATCACGAAATAACTAAGGATCAAACAAAAAATAGGTAAATGTAATAAACGTGATGGTGATCTGATACCGGGGCATCTCCCCCAAGCTTGGCAAAAGCCAAGGGGAGTTCCCATACCCGTGTACTCAGGTCTCCTTTGGTGGTGAAGATGATGATGGTGGTGGTGATGATGAGGTAGGGAACTTATCCTCCGGCTTCCATGGTAGCGGTTCTCCATCATAAGAGGATGCTTGAGTCTCCCGATTTCTACAACTGGCAGCTAAACTCATACCTTTAAATCTTGCCTCATACTCAAAGACTTGATTTTTAAGATCGTAGATTTGGCTTTATAGAAAACTGATTTGCTCGTTGAAGTTGAAGATGATGTCCTTCATAGACCGGCCATCCACCTTGTGATCACGTGTAAATTCCATAATCATGAGGTGATTGGCACCGAGTCCACGCTCCACCATCCCTTGGCACTTGAAGACCTACTGCTCCACCGCCTCGAGCCTGGCCTCCATGGTTCCCGTCTTCTTGGGGCCTTGAACGTCCCGGATGTGGAGCACCCCCTCACGCATCTCAATGGCTTGAGGGTGCTTCATCACCTCCGACAAGTAGGGATTGATTACCCTCTCAAAGAACTTGTCCTCGGAGGAGCTTGGTGCAACCATGGCAATTTAGATCTGTCAAGAAAATAGCACGAAACAAGAACAGAAGGTTTCTCTATGATACGGTGGTGAAATTGTCGGGGAGTATATATAGAGATTTTTTATCTTAGGAAACAAGCATATGGAAGGAAAACGGAGTCGGCAAGGTGCCCGAGGGGCCACCAACCCACCAAGGCGTGCCAGGGAGGGCAGGCACGCCCTGGTGACCATGGTCACGTCGGTTGCCTTCCTGGTTGTTTCTTATTTTCTTATTTTTCTAATGTTCCAAAACTGACAGAAAATATTTTTGCAGATTTTTCAAAGTTCGTTTACTTATCGTATCACGTACCTCCTCTTTTTCAGGGTTCTGGAGTGTTTTGGAAGGTTTCTTTTATGTGTTCCTCTGGTGTCATGGTTTGGATAATATTGCTTTCAACATTAATAGGCGTACCTGAGATATAGTGTTTAATCCTTTGCCCATTGACCACCTTCGGGTTAGTACCTTCGGCATTATTGATCTTAATAGCTCCAGAGCTATAAACTTCTTCGATGATATATGGTACTTCCCATTTGGAAAGAAGTTATCCTACAAAAAAAATCTAAAACGAGAATTGTACGAAAGGACATATTCTCCAACTTTGAATTCCTGCTTTTGTATTCTTTTGTCATGCCATATTTTTACTTTTTCTTTGAATAGTTTGGCATTTTCATAAGCTTGGGTTCTCCATTCATCTAGTGAGATAATATCAAATAACCTCTTTTCACCGGCAAGTTTGAAGTCATAATTGAGTTCTTTGATTGCCCAATATGCTTTATGTTCTAACTCAAGAGGCAAATGGCACGCTTTTCCTGTTGGGGAACGTAGCATGCAATTTCAAAAAAAAAATCCTTTGATCATGCAAGATCTATCTAGGAGATGCATAGCAACAAGATGGGGAGAGTGTGTCCACGTACCCTCATAGACCAAAAGTGGAAGCTTTAGGTTAACGCGGTTGATGTAGTCAAACGTCTTCATGACCCAACCGATCCAAGTATCGAATGTACGACACCTCCGTGTTCAGCACACGTTCAGCTCGATGACGTCCCTCGAGCTCTTGATCCAGTAGAGGGTCGAGGGAGAGTTCTGACAGCATGACGGTGTGGTGACAATGATGGTGATGTGATCTGCGCACGACTTTGCCTAAGCACTACGACGCTATGACCTGAGGAGTAAACTGTGGAGGGGGCACCGCACACGGCTAAGAGAAATATTGATGTGTCTTTGGGGTACCCCCTGCCCCCGTTTATAAAGGAGCGGGGAGGAGGTGGCCGGCCAGGGGTGGCGCGCTAAAGAGGGGGGAGTCCTACCAGGACTCCGTTCCTAGTAGGATTTGGCCCCCTTTCCTTCCAACGGAGAGGGGGAAAGGGGAAAGGAGGGAGAGGGAGAAGGAAAGAGGGGGGCCGCGCCCCCTCCCCTTGTCCAATTCGGATTGGGCAAGGGGGGCGCGCGCCTCCTCCCGTGGCCTGCCTCCTCTCCTCCACTATGGCCCATTAGGCCCATTAACTTTCCCGGGGGGTTCCGATAGCCTCCCGGTACTTCAAAAAATCCCCGAACCTTATCGAAACCATTCCGGTGTTTGTATATAACAATATATGAATCTTCACCTCTCGACCATTTCAAGACTCCTCGTCATGTCCGTGATCTCATCCGGGACTCCGAACAAACTTCGGTCACTAAAACACATAACTCATAATTCAAATCATCATCGAACGGTAAGCGTGCGGACCCTACGGGTTCGAGAACTATGTAGACATGACCGAGACACATCTCCGGTCGATAACCAATAGCGGAACCTGGATGCTCATATTGGTTCCTACATATTCTACGAAGATCTTTATCGGTCAAACAACATAACAACACATGTTATTCCCTTTGTCATCGGTATGTTACTTGCCTAAGATTCGATCGTCTGTATCCTCATACCTAGTTCAATCTCGTTACCGGCAAGTCTCTTTACTCGTTCCGTAATGCATCATCCGCAACTAACTCATTAGTCACATTGCTTGCAAGGCTTATAGTGATGTGCATTACCGAGAGGGCCCACAGATACCTCTTTGATACTCGGAGTGACAAATCCTAATCTCGGTCTATGCCAATGCAACAAACACCTTCGGAGACACCCGTAGAGCATCTTTATAATCACCCAGTTATGTTGTGACGTTTGATAGCACACAAGGTGTTCCTCCGGTATTCGGGAGTTGCATAATCTCATAGTCAGAGGAACATGTATAAGTCATGAAGAAAGCAATAGCAATAAAACTAAACGATCATTATGCTAAGCTAACAGATGGATCTTGTCCATCATATCACTCTCTAATGATGTGATCCCGTTCATCAAATGACAACACATGTCTATGGTCAGGAAACTTAACCATCTTTGATTAACAAGCTAGTCAAGTAGAGGCACACTAGGGACACTCTGTTTGTCTATGTATTCACACATGTACTAAGTTTCCGATTAATACAATTCTAGCATGAATAAGAAACATTTATCATGATATAAGGAAATATAAATAACAACTTTATTATTGCCTCTAGGGCATATTTCCTTCATTTCCATCGACTATTTTATATATATGGAGACATACCCATAGGATTTTTATAAGTTGTTTTGTAGGCCCAAAGTGCATCATCAAATTTCTTAGACCAATTCTTTCGAGACCTATTGACAATTTTTTGTAATATTAGTTTATTTCTCTATTGCTAAGTTCAACTTGACCTCTGCAATTCTATGGTTAACATCATATTAGCAAGCATTTTACGGAAAACACCATGAATAAAGTGTGAACCACCATCAGTCATTAAATATCTAGGGACTCCAAACCTTGGGAAAATAACTTCTTTAAGCATTTTAATGGAGGTGTTATGATCAGCACTACTAGTTGGAATAGCTTCTACCCACTTAGTGACCTAATCAACAACAACCAAAATATGTGTATACCCATTAGAGGAAGGAAAATGTCCCATATAATCAAAACCCCATACATCAAATGGTTCAACAACAAGTGAATAATTCATAGCCATTTGCTGATGCTTACCGATATTACCTATTATTTGACATTCATCACAAGACAAGACAAACTTACGGGCGTCTTTGAAAAGAATAGGCCAATAAAAACCAGATTGTAATACCTTGTGAGAAGTTCTATCTCCCGCATGATGTCCTCCATAGGCTTTGGAGTGATATTTCCGTAAGATTTGTTCCTGTTCATGCTCAGGTGCACAACGTCTAATAATACTATCTACTCCTTCTTTATAAAGATGTGGGTCATCCCAAAAGTAGTGTCTTAAATCACAGAAGATTTTTTTTCTTTTGTTGGTATGTGAAACTAGGTGGTATAAATTTAGCAACAATGTAATTAGCATAGTTAGCATACCAAGGAGTATCATGAGAAGCATTTATTATAGCTAGTTGTTCATCAGGAAAGCTATCATCAGTGGGTAGTGGGTCATCAAGAATATTTTCTAACCTAGACAAGTTATTAGCCACAGGGTTGTCAGCTCCCTTCCTATCAGTAATATGCAAGTCAAATTCTTGTAGCAAGAGAGCCCACCTAATGAGTCTAGGTTAAGAATTTTTATTTTCCATAAGATATTTTATAGCAGCATGATCAGTGTGAAAAATTGCTTTGGAATCAATAATATCAGATCTAAATTTATCACAAGCAAACACAACTGCTAAACATTCTTTCTCAGTAGTAGCATAATTTCTTTGGACATTGTCTGGAGTTTTGTTAGCATAATTGATAACATTTAATTCCTTATCAACTCTTTGTCCTAGAATAGCACCAACAACATAATCATTAGCATCACACATAATTTCAAAAGGCAAGTTCCAGTCAGGTGGTTGAACAATAGGTGCATAAATTAAGGCTTTCTTAAGTGTTTCAAAGGCTTCTACACAATCATCATAAAAAACAAATGGAATCTCCTTTTGTAAAAGATCCATAATAGGCCTAGAAATTTTAGAGAAGTCTTTAATAAACCTCCTATAGAAACCAACATGACCAAGGAAACTACGAATACCTTTGATGTCTTTAGGACATGGCATTTTCTCAATTGCATCAACTTTAGCTTTATCCACCTCAATACCTCATTCAGAAATTTTATGCCCCAAGACAATGCCTTCATTGGCCATAAAGTGGCACTTCTCCCAATTCAATACAAGATTAGTTCGTTCACATCTCTGTAAAACTCGACCAACCTTGCTTAAGAAATCATCAAAAGAAGTTCCGTAAACAAAAAAATCATCCATGAAAATCTCAACAATCTTTTAACAAAAAATAGAGAATATAGCGGTCATACATCTTTGAAAGGCAGCAGGTGCATTGCATAAACCAAAAGACATACGTCTATAAGCATAAGTTCCAAAAGGTCAAGTAAAAGTGGCTTTCTCTTGATCAGGTTGTGAAACAGGTATTTGAGAGAAACCAGAATATCCATCAAGGAAACAAAAGTGTGTGTGCTTAGATAATCTTTCTAGCATTTTATCAATAAAAGGCAGGGGTAATGATCTTTTCTAGTAGCTTTAATTAATTTTCTAAAATCAGTTACCATTCTATAACTAGTAACAATTATTTGTGGGATAAGTTCATTTTTATCATTAGTTACAACAGTAATACCTCCTTTCTTAGGGACACAATGAACAAGACATACCCATCTACTATCAGCTATGGCATATATTATACCAGCTTCCAGAAGTTTTAGTATTTCAATTCTCACCACTTCTTTCATCTTAGGATTCAACCGTCATTGGTGATCAACAACGGGTTTAGCATCAGGTTCCATATTAATCTTGTGCTTACAGAGAGTGGGACTAATGCCCTTAAGATCATGAAGAGTATATCCAATAGCAGCATGGTGCTTCTTCAGAATTTTTAATAATCTTTCTTCTTCATGTTTTGAAAGGTTAGCACTAATAATAACATGATATATCTGTTTCTCATCAAGATAAGCATACTTCGAAGTGCCAGGCAATTGTTTTAATTCAAACACAAGATCACCTTTAGGTGGAGGAGGACCTCCTAGGGTTTCAATAGGCAAATTGTGCTTAATGAGGGGTTGTTCTTCAAAGAATATATTTATCTATTTCATTTATTTCACGCGAATGCATATCATTTTCATGGTCGAGCAAATATTGTTCTAGTGGATTAGTAGGAGGCATGGCAATAGAAGCAAGACCAATTATTTCATCCTTACTAGGTAATTCTTTATTACGTGGTTGTCTACGAAACTTAGAGAAATTAAAATCATGAGACTCATCAGCAAAGCTAACACTGACGGTTTGTTTATGGCAATGCATGTATCATAGCATTGACAGTGTTCAAGAAAGGTCTACCAAAAATAATGGGACAAAAGTCATCTTATGGGGAACCAAGAACTAGAAAATCAGTAGGATATTTTATTTTTCCCACACAAGACTTCACCATCTCTAACAATCCCAAGTGGTGTGGTGGTGTTCCTATTTGCGAGTTTAATAGTAACATCAATGTCTTCTATTTCAGCGGGTGCTATAACATTCATAATTTCTTGGCATAAGGTAAAAGGAATAGCACTCACACTAGCACCTAAATCACATAAACCATGATAGCAATGATCTCCTATTTTAACTGAGACAACATGCATGCTAACAATAGGTCTATGTTTATATTTTTCATTGGGTTTGGCAATTCTAGCAGCTTCATCATAGAACTAAATAACATGCCCATCTATGTTTTCGACTAAGAGATCTTTAACCATATCAACACTAGGTTATACTTTGATTTGTTCAGAGGGTTGATGATATAATAGTACTTTTGTGAACCACAATTGATACCTTAGCATGTTCCTTTATCCTAACAGGGAAATGTGGTTTTTCAATATAAGCAGTAGGCACAACTGGATCAACATTGTAAATAATAGTTTCATCTTTAGCTATAATCAGTTCTTTAATTTCTTATTTAATAGGGGGATGATATTTAAACCACTTCTCCTTAGGGAGATCAACATGAGTAGCAAATGATTCACAAAAAGAGGCTACTATCTCAGAGTCAAGTCCATATTTGGTGCTAAACTTGTGAAAAGCATTGGTATTCATAAAAGATTTAACACAATCAAACTCAAGCTTAATACCTGACTCTTTACCTTTGTTGAGTTCCCAATCTTCAGAGTTACGTTTAATTCTCTCTAAAAGATCCCACTTGAATTCAATAGTCTTCATCATAAAAGAACCAACACAAGAAGTATCGAGCATGGATTGATCATTATGAGAACGCCGAGCATAAAAATTCTGAATGATAATTTCTCTTGAGAGCTCATGATTGGGGCCTGAATATAACATTGACTTAAGCCTCCCCCAAGATAGAGCGATACTTTCTCCTTCATGAGGCCAAAAATTATATATATAATTCCGATCACAGTGAACTAGATGCATAGGATTTTTTTGGTGAAATTCCAATTTCAATCGATTCCAGTTCCAAGATCCAATATCATCGCATAGCCTATACCATGTCAATTCTTTTCCCTTCAAAGATAAAGGGCAAAACTTCTTCTTAACTTCATCTCCGAGTAAACCTGCAAGCTTAAATAATCCACAAATTTCATCCACATGTATCAGATGCATATCAGGATGTTCAGTTCCGTCTCCTGCATAAGGATTAGCTAGCAGTTGTTCTATCATACCCAGAGGAATTTCACAACCAATATTTTCAGTAGGTGCAGTAGGTTGAGGGGAAACTCTTTGTGTTTCCAGTCGAGGTGAAGATACCCCGAACAAGCCCCTCAAAGGATGGTTTTCCATAGTGACAAGTGACAATAAATTTCAGCACATAATATAAAATTTTCCTTACCGATTTCCACTTACCAAGAGCGCTTCACTCCCAGGCAACGATGCCAGAAAATAGTCTTGATGACCCACAAGTATAGGGGATCAATCATCGTCCTTTCGATAAGTAAGAGTGTCGAACCTAACGAGGAGCAGAAGGAAATGACAAGTGGTTTTCAGCAAGGTAATTTCTGCAAGCACTAAAATTGTCGGTAATAGGTAGTTTGATAGCAAGATAATTTTTAACGCACAAGTAACGGTAATGGTAAATAATGTGTAGCAAGGTATCCCAATCCTTTTTGTAGCAAAGGAGAGGCCAAAACATTCTGTTATAATAAGCAAAGCGTTCTTGAGGGGTATACGGGAATTTCAGCTAGTCACTTTCATCATGTTGGTTTGATTCACGTTCGCTGCCTTGATAATTTGATATGTGGGTGGACCAGTGCTTGGGTGCTGTTCTTACTTGAATAAACCTCCCACTTATGATTAACCCCCTTGCAAGCATCCGCAACGATGAGAAAATTATTAAGATAAAATCTAACAATAGCATTAAACATATGGATCCAAATCAGTCCCTTACGAAGTAGCGCATAAACTAGAGTTTAAGCTTATGTCACTCTAGCAACCCATCATCTAATAACTACTCCACAATGCATTCCCTTAGGCCCAAAGATGGTGAAGTGCCATGTAGTCGACGTTCACATGACACCACTAAGTGAATCACAACATACATATCATCAAAATATCGAACACATACCAAATTCACATGATTACTTGCAACGTGACTTCTACCGTGACCTGAAGAACAAAAGTAACTACTCACAAATGATATTCATGCTCAAGATCAAAGGGGTATTAAATAGCATAATAGATCTGAACATATAATCTTCCACCAAATAAACCATATAGTAATCAACTACAAGATGTAATCAACACTACTAGTGACCCATAGGTACCAATCTGAGGTCCCGGTTCAATAATTAAACACAAGAGATGAATTAGGGTTGAGATGAGATGGTGTTACTCAAGATGTTGATGAAGACTGGCCTCCCAAAGATAAGAGGGTTGTTGATGATGATGAATGCTTCGATTTCCGCCTCCGGGAGGGAAGTTCCTCCGGCGAAATCGCTCCGCCTGAGGGCAAAAGTGCTCCTGCCCAAGTTCCACCTTGAGACGGTGGCGCTCCGTCCCGAAAGTCCTCCCCTTATTTTTCTAGGTCAAAAGACCTTATGTAACAGAAGATGGGCACCGGAGGTGGGCTGGGCTGGCCACAACCCACCAGGGCGCGCCTGGGGGCCTGGCACGGCCTGGTGCCTTATGGTCACCACGTGTCCCCCCTCCGGTAGTTCTTTTCTCCAAAAATATTAAATAATCAAAAATAATTCTCTGTGAAATTTCAGCTCATTTGGAGATGTGCAGAATAGGTATCTCTAACATAGCTTTTTCAGGTCCAAAATTCCAGCTGCCGGTATTCTCCCTCTTTGTGTAAACCTTGCATATTATGAGAGAAAAAGGCATTAGAATTACTCCATAAAGCATTATTATGCATAAAAAATTATAAATAACAGTAGGAAAACATAATGAAAAATGGACGTATCATATGAACACACAAGTTACCAATGGTTGCACCTACACCAAAAAACAAATACATGCACCCAACACGATAAAGGGGTTGTCATCCTTTCATGGTTACGTGCAAGGATGAGATCTGATAGAGACAGGTATAGAAGATAAATAAAAGGACAAAATAAAATAAAGGTAAATAAATTGCAGCAAGGTATTTTGGGTTTTTTGATTTCGTAGATATGAAAATAATATGGTAAAAGATAGACCTGGGGCCATAGTTTTCACTAGAGGCTTCTCTCTTGAAAGAACACATACGGTGGGTAAACAAATTACTGTTGAGAAATTGATAGAAACATGCATAACTATGACGATATCTAAGTCAATGATCATGAATATAGGAATCATGTGCGTGACAAGTAGACCGACTCCTGCCTGCATCTACTACTATTACTCCACACATCGACCGCTATCCAGCATGCATCTAGTGTATTAAGTTAACAAGAACGACGTAACGCCTTAAGCAAGATGACATGATGTAGAGGGATAGATCCAATCAATATGAACAAACCCCACCTTTTTATCCTTAATGGAAATGATACAAATACGTGGCATGTCCCCTTTTATCACTAGGTATAAGCACCGCAAGATTGAACCCATTGCAAGGCACCTCTCCCATGGCAAGAAAAATCGATCTAGTTGGCCAAACCTAATCAATATATTAGAGAGAAATAAAAAGCTATCTTAATCATGCATAAAAGAGTTCAGAAAAGACTCAAATAGTATTCATAGATAATCCGATCATACATCCACAATTCACCGGATCTCAACAAACGCACCACAAAAGAAGATTACATCGAATAGATCTCAAAGAACATCGAGGAGAACATCGCATTGAAGATCAAAGAGAGAGAAGAAGTCATCTAGCTACTAGCTATGGACCCGTAGGTGAAGGAAATATGCCCTAGAGGCAATAATAAAGTTGTTATTTATATTTCCTTATATCATGATAAATGTTTATTATTCATGCTAGAATTGTATTAACCGGAAACATAGTACATGTGTGAATACATAGACAAACAGAGTGTCCCTAGTATGCCTCTACTTGACTATCTCGTTAATCAAAGATGGTTAAGTTTCCTAGCCATAGACATGTGTTGTCATTTGATGAACGGGATCACATCATTAGAGAATGATATGATGGACAAGACCCATCCGTTAGCTTAGCATAATGATTGTTTAGTTTTTCTTCTATTGCTTTCTTCATGACTTATACATGTTCCTCAGACTATGAGATTATGCAACTCCCGAATACTGGAGGAACACCTTGTGTGCTATCAAACGTCACAATGTAACTGGGTGATTATAAAGATGCTCTACAGGTGTCTCCGATGGTGTTTGTAGAGTTGGCATATATCAAGATTAGGATTTGTCACTCCGTATATCCGAGAGGTATCTCTGGGCCCTCTCGGTAATGCACATCACTATGAGCCCTGCAAGCAATGTGTCTAATGAGTTAGCCTCGGGATGATGCATTACAGAAGGAGTAAAGAGACTTGCCAGTGACGAGATTGAACTAGGTATGATGATACCGACGATCGAATCTCGGGCAAGTAACATACCAATGACAAAGGGAATAACGTATGTTGTTATGCGGTTTAACCGATAAAGATCTTCGTAGAATATGTAGGAGCCAATATGAGCATCCAGGTTCCGCTATTGGTTATTGATCGGAGATATGTCTCGGTCATGTCTACATAGTTCTCGAACCCATAGGGTCCGCACGCTTAACGTTCAATGCCAGTTTGTATTATGAGTTTCGTGTTTTGATGAACCGAAGGTTTTTCGGTGTCCCGGATGAGATCACGGACATGACGAGGAGTCTCGAAATGGTCGAGACATAAAGATTGATATATTGGAAGGTTATGTTTGGAATCCAGAATGGTTTCAGATAGGTTTGGGCATTTTTCGGAGTACCGGGGGGTTACCGGAACCCCCCGGGGGATTAATGGGCCACAATGGGCCTTAGTGGAGAAGAGAGGGGGCTGGCCAGGGGTGGCGCCCCCCTTGCCTAGTGCGAATTGGACAAGGGGAGGGGGAGGCGCCCCCCTCCTTCCTCCTCTTCTCTCCTCTTTCCCTTCTTCTCCTACTTGGACTAGGAAAGGGGGGACCGAATCCTACTTGGACTAGGAGTCCAAGTAGGACTCCCCCATGGCGCGCCCCCTACTAGGGTCGGCCTCCTCTCCTCCCCTTTTAAATACGTGGGGAGGGGCACCCCAAAGACACACAAGTTGATCTTTTATCCATGTGCGGTGCCCCCCTCCACAGTTACACACCTCGGTCATATCGTTGTAGTGCTTAGGCGAAGCCCTGCGTCGGTAAATTCATCATCACCATCACCACGCCGTCGTGTTGACGGAACTCTCCCTTGGCCTCAACTAGATCAAGAGTTCGAGGGACGTCATCGAGCTGAACGTGTGCTAATCGCGGAGGTGCCGTGCGTTCGGTACTTGGATCGGTTGGATCGCGAAGACGTCGACTACATCAACCGAGTTACTAAACGCTTCCGCTTCCGGTCTACGAGGTTATGTAGACACACTCTCCCCTCTCGTTGCTATGCATCTCCTAGATAGATCTTGCGTGATCGTAGGTAATGTTTTTGAAATACTGCGTTCCCCAACAGTAGGTCTGTGGTAAACTACTCACACATCATCAGAATGGCAGCAAGGTTGATGTAGTAGCCCTCCGTGGTCGAATCCCCCTCCGGCGAAGTACCGGAAAAGGTCTTTAGATGGGATCCCACGAGGACAAAAACTTGCGGCGGCGGAAAAGTATTTTTGGTGTGCCCTCTGGTATACGGGGAATATTTGGGTATTTATAGAGCAAAGATTAGGGGGCCCACAAGCCCTGGGGCACCCCCTAGGGCATGCCTCTCGAGCTTGTCGCCAAATGGTGGCCCCTCTGACCTCCTCCCGAAGGTTCCTAGGTGTCTTATGGTCCAAGAAAAATCCTCAAAAAGTCTCATTTTGTTTGGTATTGATTTTCTATAGAAGACAAAAACAAGGAAACACAACAACTGGCACTAGGCACTAGGTTAATAGGTTAGTCCCAAAAAATGATATAAAATAGCATAATAAAGCATATAAAACATCCAAGATGGATAATATAACAACATGGAACAATAAAAAATTATAGATACGCTGGAGACGTATCGCCCCTCCTTGCCCCTCTAACCTATATATACTTGAGGTATTGGCCCTATTGAATATACAAGTTTTGCAGCCTCCTCTAGTTCATCTAGTTCTAGTTCTAGTTGGTCCTAGTTGACTAATTAGAGCTAGGCCTAGTTCCTCTAATCCTCATAATTAGAAGCCCAATGTGGTTCTAATATCCTCCCTCTAATTCTCTGGCGACGATTAGCTCTGGACGGCGAAGCGCCGCCGGATCGTGAAGATCATACGCTTGCAACCAAGTAGAGAGCTTGTGCTTTAGGTCTTCGGTTTGAGGGATAGTTCGAGGGCAGTTTACATGATCGTCATCAATGGTTCAAGGGACTCCAAGTACGATCTACACCGACTCGTGTCGGGGTACACAAACAGGGATGTATGTTTCCCCTGACCTGTGCATGGACAGTGAGCCTCTGACTCGGCAGCAAGGAGGCCTACTTCACCAAGTACACAAGACAAGACCAAGCTAAAGAGAGGTAGCTCTTTGAGGAATCAAAGGGCGGACCATGAAGACCAAGACAAGCTGAAGAAGCAAGATGTCACTAAGAAAAAAACCTCCCTTGCCGGGCAGGCGAGCCCGGTCAGGTCGAGGTCGCCCCGAAGACAAGTCCCAAGGCTTCCCCAGCAAGGATTGTTGGGGCCGCTGGTAGTCTAATTTCCCACCAAGCCTCCAAGACACCATCGCTCCACCGCATCGCTACTCAAGTCGTCCATCGATGCGGTGTCGAGCCCCCCGATAGCTAAGTGTCCGCTTTTGGTGCGTGGCAGCCATTTGGAAGGGAGATTATCTCCATATGACACCCATCCAGAGGCGTGTCAAGCAGGCATGCGAAGAGATTACTAATATGGCGTGGCAAGGCTTGCCGGGCTGCATCTGTTACGTGACACTAAGCGGTGCATTTAATGCGCCTTGTCCTGTCTGCAGAGTTAGGTATGATAGCACTGTTTTCTATCTAATGCTAGATAATGACTGTTTTGCCATTATGGTAACCCCTTTACCTATAAAAGGAGGGGCATGGCTACCTTAGAGAGGATGCAGACCCTTGTACACTCATACACGTCGAGCTTCTCTCCCCAAGGCTATCTTGCCGGGCTTGAGCATTGCACATTCTCCGTGGTTCGTCGATCAATCCACCCAAAGCAGGAGTAGGGTTTTACGCTTCACAACAGCCTGAACCTAGGTAAAGATGACCCGTGTCGCCACTGCTTTGCTGCTCGACGGCCTCCGCTCTTTGTGTGATGGGCCCTTCCCCCTTGCCGAACCACAAGGGGCCGATGGTCCCATAGGTGATCGTGCTCTGCCATGACATCTTTGGCGCGCCAGGTGGGGGGTTTGCGCTCGCGCGAACCCGAGGTCATCAATAGCGCGTCAACCTACGCCGGCGCCAACGTCGACACCCGCATCATCAGCGACTCTTGAGGAGAGGGGCGACATTGCTCCCTCATTCTATTTTTCCCGAGCCCCATTGCCCATGTCGCCTCGACCAAGACGATGGCAAAATCAGGGGGTGGTGGTGGTGCGGCGGTCCCGAACCACTCAGGCGACATGACCTCCGCACTACCCCTACCAGAAGAAAAGGAGTGAGACACGCGGTGACGCTGTCCCCCTGGCGGGTTCCCGCCAAGCATGCCAGATGACTAAGGGAGTCACTAAGGCAATCAGAAGGCATGGTACATGGCCTCTTTATCCTCCTTCACTCTTGCTCGTCAACGATCTAGCTGTGCATGGGGTGATGTCTTCAACGTAGATAAGTCCACATGAAACTCGGTTCAACATTTACCCTGCCAAGCGAAAATCCTGAGTAAAGCGTTGGTCCGAATCCGTTGATTGACGCACCAGCAAGCACACTCCGACAGGGTGGTCCATGCCAGCATGACTTTTTTATGCCCATAGCCGTGATCTTGTCGATAGCAAAGAGAAGAGGAAAGAGGAGCAACCATCCCTTTTCGTCAAGCTTTGTCACTTGCAAATATTCGGTTTCCCCATCCGACCCTTGCCGGGAGAGGCTGTACAACAGATAAACTGCCAAGTATTTTTCTTGTGCATGTTTTCGTTATTAACTTTTGCAGGCCTGAGGCCAACATGCAAGATGCCATCCCCTTGGATATGTGGACGTGATTAATGATCGTGGCTAGGGGAGGAGGGAAGTGTGAATGAAAGCTATGTCCACATGTTCACTGATTCTTTCTTTCCAGAATTCGCGTTTGCTTATCCCTCAGATAGCCAAGGTGCTTTGTATGGAGAAATCTTACGTTTAACGGTACCTTGCCAGATTTGTCTACGACCCCGCTCTGTTTCGAGACTGCTCATAGGGCGGGTGGCTACATCAAAGACTCCTAAGGAAAAACCTGCCGGGGTGTGTCCCCGCCAACTGAATGCTAAGGACCCGTTCCTCACAGCAATCGCGGTAGCATGCTACTGGCGGGCAAGCAAAACGCACAAAAAGAAACTAACCATACGAACTCCCATGGATAAAACACAAGAGGGATAGCATGCGCTAGGAATTAAATTAAACACTAGTTCAGTATGAACACGAGCAGTACGAATCTGTTGGGGATATGACTATCAGATATGACCCACCCAGGAGGGGCTGGGTCATCCATTATGGCGGTTCATCTAAATGAAGCCCAAGAGTATATTAAAGATGGCGGTTCATAGATAGGCTTGTTAAAAGGCCCAAATCCAGAGGCGACTTAAGGCCCGTAAGTATAAACCGCCATGTATATGTAAACTTGTATTGTAAGGCATGTAAGATAAGTCACCGAGCCCGACACGTTTGTATGAGCCGGCCGGGACTCTGTAGGCCACAGGGCATCAACCCATGTATATAAGGAGACGACCCGGTAGCGGTTTAGGGCAAGAAACAATAGGTCGAAAGCCAGGCAAAGCGTGTTTGCTCCCTGGCAATCGAAACCCTAGCAATACCACCTCAAACTGGAGCAGGCCTTTACCTTCATCGCAAGGGGCCGAACCAGTATAAACTCTCCATGTCCTTTGTCCCGTTTAACCCCTTTAAGCTAACCTCGTCGCAATGGCTCCACAACTAAGTCCTTCCATGAGGACATCTACCGTGACACTTCCACGATACTTGGCGCCCATCGTGGGGCAAGTGCATGGTGGTTTTGAGTTCTTAAAGGGCAGCTTCGAAGGCCTCAACGGATACGCTGTGGGCTGGATGACCAAGAGTCATCGCGACAAGCTCTACATCGACGATGCAGGCTAGGGCCTGATACGTCTCCATCGTATCTACTTCTCCAAACACTTTTGCCCTTGTTTTCGACTCTAACTTGCATGATTTGAATGGAACTAACCCGGACTGACGCTGTTTTCAGCAAAATTGCCATGGTGTTATTTTTGTGCAAAAATAAAAGTTCTCGGAATGACCTGAAAATCAATAGAGATTATTTTTGGAATATATAAAAAGTACTGGAAGAAGAATCCATGTCAGGGGGCCCACATCCTGTCCACGAGGGTGGGGGGCGCGCCTACCCCTAGGCGCGCCCCTACCTCGTGGCCCCCCTGACACTCCACCGACCTCAACTCCAACTCCATATATTCACTTTCGGGGAGAAAAAATTAGAGAGAAGGATTCATTGTGTTTTACGATACGGAGCCGCCTCCAAGCCCTAAACTCTCTCGGGAGGGCTGATCTGGAGTCCGTTCGGGGCTCCGGAGAGGGGAATCCGTCGCCATCATCATCATCGTCAACCTTCCTCCATCACCAATTTCATGATGCTCACCGCCGTGCGTGAGTAATTCTATCGTAGGCTTGCTGGACGGTGATGGGTTGGATGAGCTTTATCATGTAATCGAGTTAGTTTTGTTAGGATTTGATCCCTAGTATCCACTATGTTCTGAGATTGATGTTGCTATGACTTCGCTATGCTTAATGCTTGTCACTAGGGCCCGAGTGCCATGATTTCAGATCTGAACCTATTATGTTTTCATGAATATCTGAGAGTTCTTGATCCTATCTTGCAAGTCTATAGTCACCTATTATGTGTTATGATCCGTTAACCCCGAAGTGACAATAATCGAGATACTTACTGGTGATGACCATAGTTTGAGGAGTTCATGTATTCACTATGTGTTAATGCTTTGGTCCGGTACTCTATTAAAAGGAGGCCTTAATATCCCTTAGTTTCCAATAGGACCCCGCTACCACCAGAGGGTAGGACAAAAGATGTCATGCAAGTTCTTTTCCATAAGCACGTATGACTATATTTGGAATACATGCCTACATTACATTGATGAACTGGAGGTAGTTCTGTGTCACCCTATATTATAACTGTTGCATGATCGATTGCATCCGACATAATTCTCCATCACCGATCGAATGCCCATGAGCTTTCCATATTTTGTTCTTCACTTATTTACTTTTTCGTTGCTACTGTTACAATCACAATAAAACCAAAAATATTACTTTTGCCACCATTACCACTACTATCATATTACTCTGCTACTAAAAACTTCGCTGCAGATATTAAGTTTCCAGGTGTGGTTGAATTGACAACTCAGTTGCTAATACTTGAGAATATTATTTGGCTCCCCTTGTGTTGAATCAATAAATTTGGGTTGAATACTCTACCCTCAAAACTGTTGCAATCCCCTATACTTGTGGGTTATCAAGACTATTTTCTGGCGCCGTTGCCGGAGAGCATCGCTCTATTCTTTGAGTCACCTGGGATTTATATATGCTGATCACTATGAAGAACTTGAAAGATCAAAGAACCAAGATTTTTCCCTCAACTACGAGGGGAGGTAAGGAACTGCCATCTAGCTCTGCCCTTGATTGACCTTCTGTTTTGAGTAAACTTGCGACACCTACACATGCTATTGATTCTAATAGGTCGCATGTTATTGATGATGCTACTTCTGCTTTGCATGACATTTATGATGAAACTACTTCTATGCTTGATACTACTGTGCCACTAGGTGAATTTCTTGATGAACAACTTGCTAGGGCTAGAAAGAATGAAATATTGAAACTGACAATATTGATGAAAGTGATGATGAAGATTTTCCCCCTAGATATGAATTGCCTGTTGTTCCTGAGGGTTATGTTATGGATGAAGAAACTGCTATAGACTTCGTAACTTGCAATGATAGATCTGATCTTAAGAAATTATTAGCTAAGCTTACAGAAAAGTCTTTGAATGCTAGAATGAAATATGACCCTGCTTTTGCTACTTCACCTATCTTTATTACTGATAAGGATTATGATTTCTCTATCGATCCTGAGTTAATTACTTTGGTTGAATCTGATCCTTTTTATGGTTTTGAATCTGAAACTGTTGTGGCACATCTTACTAAATTAAATGATATAGCCACCCTGTTCACTAATGATGAGAAAACTCGCTATTACTTTATCCTTAAGTTGTTTCCGTTCTCATTAAATGGTGATGCTAAGACATGGTTTAATTCTCTTGATCCTGGTTGTGTGCGTAGTCCCCAGGATATGATTTATTACTTCTCAGCTAAATATTTCCCCGCTCATAAGAAACAAGCTGCTTTAAGGGAAATATAAAATTTTGTGCAAATTGAAGAAGAGAGTCTCCCACAAGCTTGGGGGAGGCTTTTCCGATTACTTAATGCTTTGCCTGATCATCCTCTCAAGAAAAATGAAATACTTGATATCTTTTATAATGGACTAATTGATGCTTCCAGAGATTACCTGGATAGTTGTGCTGGTTGTGTTTCAGGGAAAGAACTGTTGATCAAGCTGAATTGCTATTGAATAATATGTTGACTAATGAAATTAATTGTACACTTCTTGAACCAACTCCTAAGCCAACTCCGAAGAAAAGGGGTATTCTATTTCTCAGTCCAGAAGATATGCAAGAGGCAAATAAATCTATGAAAGAAAAAGGTATTAAAGCTGAAGATGTTAAGAATTTACCACCTATTGAAGAAATACATGGTCTTGATAACCCGACACAGGTAGTAGAGTTAAATTCTCTCTATAGATTTTATGAAGGTGATATTCCTCGTTATAAGTCTGCTAGCCAATACTTAGATGAGTTTGATAATTTTATTGTTAAACAAGAAAACTTCAATGCTTATGTTCATAGACAATGGAAACGTAATGCTGATTTGCTTGAACACTTGAGTGATTATATGTCTAGAGTTAAAGGTGAACTTAAACTTATTAGTAAACATGCTTCTATGGTTACAACTCAAGTAGAACAAGTACTTAAGGCTCAAAATGATTTGCTCAATAAATTAAATAATAAGAAGAATGATAATGTTGTTCGAGTTATGACTAGAGGTGGTAAAACGACTCAGTAACCTTTATATCCCGAGGGCCACCCTAAGAGAATCGATCAAGATTCTCAAAGAACTAATGTAGATGAACCTAGTTCTTCTCAAAGGAAGAAAAAGAAAAATGATAGGACTTTGCATGCTTCTAGTGAACCTATTGTTGACACACCTGAGAATCCCAATGATATTTTTATTTCTGATGTTGAAACACAATCTGGTAATGAACATGAACCTAGTGATAATGTTAATGATGATATTCATGTTGATGCTCAACCTATCAATGATAATGATGTAGAGATTGAACCTGCTGTTGATCTTGATAACCCACAATCAAAGAATCAACATTATGATAAGAGAGACTTTGTTGCTAGGGAGCACGCTAGAGAAACAGAACCATGGGTTTAGAAACCCATGCCTTTTCCTCCTAAACCATCCAAGAAGAAGGATGATGAAGATTTTCAGAGCTTTGCTGAAATGATTAGACCTATCTTTTTGCGTATGCGTTTGACTGATATGCTTAGAATGAATCCTTATGCTAAGTACATGAAAGATATTGTTACTAATAATAGAAAGATAGCGGAAGCTGAAATTTCCACCATGCTTGCTAATTACACTTTTAAGGGTGGAATACCAAAGAAACTAGGAGATCGAGGAGTACCGACTATACCATGCTCCATTAAGAGAAACTATGTTAAAACTTCTTTATGTGATCTTGGAGCCGGTGTTAGTGTTATGCCTCTCTATTTATATCATAGACTTGATTTGAATAAGTTGACACCTACTGAAATATCTTTATAAATGTCTGATAAATCAACTGCTATACCCGTCGGTATTTGTGAGGTGTGCCTATTGTGGTTGCAAACGTTACTATTTTAACGGACTTTGTTATTCTTGATATTCCCGAGGATGACAGTATGTCAATTATCCTTGGTAGACCCTTTTTGAATTCTGTGGGGGCTTTTATTGATTTCAACAAAGGCAATGTCACTTTTCATGTTAATGGTAATGAGCATACGATACACTTTCCGAGGAAACAACCTCCAGTTCATAGTATCAATTCTAGTGGAAAAATTTCAACAATCACTATTGGAGGTTTTGAATTTCCTCTTCCTACTGTCAAGAAGAAATATGATATTCTTATTGTTGGGGATGTGCATATCCCTGTTGAGGTAACCTAGTGTTATTCGAAATTTCTCCGGTTTCATGCGATTCGGAATGAGTTTGTTAACAAGACTTGATCAACCTTGTTAGTGGATTCCTTTTGATGAGCATGAGATGGATGAAGTTAGAAAGCACGACCTTCTGTACCCTTTTTTTTACTTTCTGTTATTTATATTAAATAAAGTAAAAAACATTATTTTCTATCTGTTTTCTGAATTATCCATGCAATAAAGAATACCCAATAAATAGAAGTTCTCCAAATGCCCTAAAAATTAAATATGATTTTTTCTAGAATATTTGAGAATATGTGGCACTAAGAACACAGCAGGGGGAGCAGCCACGTGCCCACGAGGGTGGAGGGCGCGCCCCCTGCCTCGTGGACCCCATGTGGGTCCCCTCCACTTATCCTTTCACCCACACACTTCGTCTTGCTCCAGAAAAAATCACTAGCCAGCTCAAACCCGAGTTCTTGCTCATCTTGCTGCCATTTTCGATCTCCTTGCTCAAAGCTCCTCTCACAAAACTGCTTTGGGGGATTGTTCTTTGGTATGTGACTCCTCCAATGGTCCAATTAGTTTTTGTTCTAGTGCTTTATTTATTCCAAATTTTTGCTGCTTAGGTGACCCTGTTCTTGAGCTTGCATGTCAAATTTATGTGGTCAAAAGTAGTTTTAATGCATGATATAGCCTCTAGGCACTTGTAGGAGTAGTTACTATCAATCTTGTTGAGTTTGGTTCACTTTTATTTAAGTTACTAAAAAATTCAGAAATTTTCAAAAAAAGATGAAGAGATTTTTGAGGGGCTCATTGAGCCGAAGCTCGAAGGATAAGCAAAGTGTAGAGAACAAGAAGCCCAAGTATAATCTCCCTCGTGCTCCGGAGGTTCAGCCATGTGAATGACCTTGCGATGAGTTCTTGAGAGAAGCTGGTATTCATGAAGATTTTTATCATTTGGCTGAGAATGCAGGCCTCACCGCCTTCCTCCACGACCAGCGTGAACAGTACCTCTTACTCACCAATATCTTTGTGCAAAATTTTCATTTCCATGCTAGGAGATCACCACCTTCGGTGGAATTTTATTTATATGATAAGCATAAGGAGATGTCACTTTATGATTTTTGCCGGGTCTGTTTGATACCCTTTGAGGGCAGCATAGAGGAACCACATCATATTGATGTGGAGGGATCTATTGATATGATTGCTGTAGGGGAAACGAGGAAACTTTCCGATGCGAGAATCACTAGCATACATTTTCCTGTTCTACGTTACTTCGCAATATTTGCTAGTAGATGCTTAATTGGTCGCGGGAGCTGTGGAAACCTTAGTGCCCCTGATATTGTTATTTTGCGCCATGCCTTGTTTCAGGATACTACTTTCAGTTTAGGTGCTATTGTTGCTAAACAGTTAAATCTGAACCATACTAAGGGCCCCGTCCTCGGAGGCATCTTTGCCTCGCGCCTTGCTGCACACTTTAACATACCTATCAGGCATTATGAGAAAGAGGAAAAGTTGCTGCCTCCTATTGCTCTAGGTTATAAAAGTATGGTAGCACATGAGTTTATTGTTAAGGATAAGAATAAGACACTCAAATATAAATTGATATTTAACAAAACATATTGTGAGTTTATTACCTTGCCTGCGCCCTCTCTGTTCAACATATTTTTAGGAATATACCTTGTTCTGCCGGAGGCCATTCATGCCTACCGGAGCCAGATGTCAGCTGTAGAGCCGGAGCCACCATCTGACCCTCGCCGTCAGTCCGTTTATCAGTGGAATCCGGAGGAGATCGCCAGCCGGTGGCAATATGAGGACCCTTCTTAGTACGACCCCAACTATAGTTTTGATCCATGTGCATAGACCAACTTAGGCCAAAAGCCTAAGCTTGGGGGAGTATGTATTTCTCACCGACATTACATTCATGTTCACACACTCATGCCAGTTGTCGGTGCTCATACTTTTTCATTGTATCATCCATGCTAGTTTAATTTCTTTTTAAGCCTTCTTCTTGTGTGCTTGAAAAACCTTAAGAAAAACCAAAAAAAATCAGTTGTAGCTTTTAGCTAGTTTACTTTCCATGCTTGTAGTAGTAATTAAAAAAGAAAACCCCAAAATATTTCTCGTTCTTCTTTTGCTTGTTGGGAGCTTTCCCGTGTAAATAGTTTTGTTTTATTTCTTTCCTTTGGGGGTCGAGAGGAGAAGACCATAATGAAAATGTTGAGTGGCTCTTATATGCATTAGTGTTGATCTAACAAAGATCCCATATTACCTTGCCTTCTCCTGTATATTGAATGCTTGCAGATTCCAACTTAGTCCAATGCACGTGCACTATTATTATTATCCACACTATTCGGTCGTGCAAGTGAAAGGCAATAATGACGATATATGATGAACTGATTGAGATGAGACAAGCTGTTTATCAACTGAATTGCTTGAGGACAAGCAAAGGTTTAAGCTTGAGGGAGTTGATACATCTACCTCGTATCTACTTTTCCAAACACTTTTGCCCTTGTTTTGGACTCTAACTTGCATGATTTGAATGGAACTAACCCGGACTAACGATGTTTTCAGTAGAATTGCCATGGTGTTATTTTTGTGCAGAAATAAAAGTTCTTGGAATGCCTGAAAATCAACAGAGATTATTTTTGGAATATATAAAAAATACTGGAAGAAGAATCCACATCAGGGGCCCACACCCTGTCCACGAGGGTGGGGGCGCGCCTACCCCCCTAGGCACGCCCCCTGCCTCGTGGGCCCCCTGACGCTCCACCGACCTCAACTCCAAGTCCATATATTCACTTTCAGGGAGAAAAAAACCAGAGAGAAGGATTCATCACGTTTTACGATACAGAGCCGCCACCAAGCCCTAAACTCTCTCAGGAGGGCTGATCTGGAGTCCGTTTGGGGCTCCGGAGAGGGGAATCCGCCGCCATTGTCATCATTGACCTTCCTCCATCACCAATCTCATGATGCTCACCGCCGTGTGTGAGTAATTCCATCATAGGCTTGCTGGACGGTGATCGGTTGGATGAGATTTATCATGTAATCGAGTTAGTTTTGTTAGGGTTTGATCCCTAGTATCCACTATGTACTGAGATTGATGTTGCTATAACTTTGCTATGCTTAATGCTTGTCACTAGGGCCCGAGTGCCATGATTTCAGATCTGAACCTATTATGTTTTCATGAATATATGAGAGTTCTTGATCCTATCTTGCAAGTCTATAGTCATCTATTATGTGCTACGATCCGTTAACCCCGAAGTGACAATAATCGGGATACTTATCGGTGATGACCGTAGTTTGAGGAGTTCATGTATTCACTATGTGTTAATGCTTTGGTCCGATACTCTATTAAAAGTAGGCATTAATATCCCTTAGTTTCCAATAGGACCCTGCTTCCACGGGAGGGTAGGACAAAAGATGTCATGCAAGTTGTTTTCCATAAGCACGCATGACTATATTCGGAATACATGCCTACATTACATTGATGAACTGGAGCTAGTTTTGTGTCACCCTATGTTATAACTGTTGCATGATCGATCGCATCCGACATAATTCTCCATCACCGATCCAATGCTATGAGCTTTTCATATATTGTTCTTCGCTTATTTACTTTTTCGTTGCTACTGTTACAATCATTATAAAACCAAAAATATTACCTTTACCACCGTTACCACTACTATCATATTACTTTGCTACTAAAAACTTTGCTGCAGATATTAAGTTTCCAGGTGTGGTTGAAATGACAACTCAGCAACTAATACTTGAGAATATTCTTTGGCTCCCCTTGTGTCGAATCAATAAATTTGGGTTGAATACTCTACCCTTGAAAACTGTTGCTATCCCCTATACTTGTGGGTTATCAAGACTATTTTCTGGCGCCGTTGCCGGGGAGTATAGCTCTATTCTTTGAGTCACCTGGGATTTATATCTGCTGATCACTATGAAGAACTTGAAAGATCAAAGAACCAAGATTTTTCCCTCAACTACGAGGGGGGTTGGGGGGGTTAAGGAACTGCCATCTAGCTCTGCGCTTGATTGACCTTCTGTTTTGAGTAAACTTGCGACACCTACACATGCTATTGATTCTAATAGGTCACATGTTATTGATGATGCTACTTCTACTTTGCATGATATTTATGATGAAACTACTTCTATGCTTGATACTACTGTGCCACTAGGTGAATTTCTTGATGAACAACTTGCTAGGGCTAGAGAGAATGAAATTATTGAAACTGACAATATTGATGAAAGTGATGATGAAGATTCTCCCCCTAGATATGTATTGCCTGTTGTTCCTGAGGGTTATGTTATGGATGAAGAAACTTCTAGAGACTTCTTAGCTTGCAATGATAGATCTGATCTTAAGAAATCATTAGCTAAGCTTAAAGAAAAGTCTTTGAATGCTAGAATGAAATATGACCCTGCTTTTGCTACTTCACCTATCTTTATTACTGATAAGGATTATGATTTCTCTGTCGATCCTGAGTTAATTACTTTGGTTGAATCTGATCCTTTTTATGGTTATGAATCTGAAACTGTTGTGGCACATCTTACTAAATTAAATGATATAGCCACCCTGTTCACTAATGATGAGAAAACTCGCTATTACTTTATCCTTAAGTTGTTTCCGTTCTCATTAAAGGGTGATGCTCAGACATGGTTTAATTCTCTTGATCCTGGTTGTGTGCGTAGTCCCCAGGATATGATTTATTACTTCTCTACTAAATATTTCCCCGCTCATAAGAAACAAGCTGCTTTAAGGGAACTATATAATTTTGTGCAAATTGAAGAAGAGAGTCTCCCACAAGCTTGGGGGAGGCTTGTCCGATTACTTAATGCTTTGCCTGATCATCCTCTCAAGAAAAATAAAATACTTGATATCTTTTATAATGGACTAACTAATGCTTCCAGAGATTACCTGGATAGTTGTGCTGGCTGTGTTTTCAGGGAAAGAACTATTGATCAAGCTGAATTGCTATTGAATAATATGTTGACTAATGAAATTAATTGGACATTTCCTGAACCAAATCCTAAACCAACTCCAAAGAAAATGGGTATTCTATTTCTCAGTCCTGAAGATATGCAAGAGGCAAAGAAATCTATGAAAGAAAAAGGTATTAAAGCTGAAGATATTAAGAATTTACCACCTATTGAAGAAATACATGGTCTTGATAACCCGACATAGGTAGAAGAGTTAAATTCTCTCTATAGATTTTATGAAGGTGATATTCCTCGTTATAAGTCTGCTAGCCAATACTTAGATGAGTTTGATAATTTTATTGTTAAACAAGAAAACTTCAATGCTTATGTTCATAGACAATGCAAAACGTAATGCTGATTTGCTTGGACACTTGAGTGATTATATGTCTAGAGTTAAAGGTGAACTTAAACTTATTAGTAAACATGCTTCTATGGTTACAACTCAAGTAGAACAAGTACTTAAGGCTCAAAATGATTTTCTCAATAAATTAAATAATAAGAAGAATGATAATGTTGTTCGAGTTATGACTAGAGGTGGTAAAACGACTCGGTAACCTTTATATCCCGAGGGCCACCCTAAGAGAATCGATCAAGATTCTCAAAGAACTAATGTAGATGAACCTAGTTCTTCTCAAAGGAAGAAAAAGAAAAATGATAGGACTTTGCATGCTTCTAGTGAACCTATTGTTGACACACCTGAGAATCCCAATGATATTTCTATTTCTGATGCTGAAACACAATCTGGTAATGAACATGAACCTAGTGATAATGTTAATGATGATATTTTTGTTGATGCTCAACCTATCAATGATAATGATGTAGAGATTGAACCTGCTCTTGATCTTGATAACCCACAATCAAAGAATCAACGTTATGATAAGAGAGACTTTGTTGCTAGGAAGCACGGTAAAGAAAGAGAACCATGGGTTCAGAAACACCTGCCTTTTCCTCCTAAACCATCCAAGAAAAAGGATGATGAAGATTTTCAGCGCTTTGCTGAAATGATTAGACCTATCTTTTTGCGTATGCGTTTGACTGATATGCTTAGAATGAATCCTTATGCTAAGTACATGAAAGATATTGTTACTAATAAAAGAAAGACACTGGAAGCTGAAATTTCCACCATGCTTGCTAATTGCACTTTTAAGGGTGGAATACCAAAGAAACTAGGAGATCCAGGAGTATCGACTATACCATGCTCCATTAAAAGAAACTATGTTAAAACTGCTTTATGTGATCTTGGAGCCGTTGTTAGTGTTATGCCCCTCTCTTTATATCGTAGAATTGATTTGAATAAGTTGACACCTACTAAAATGTCTGTCGGATTTCGGGCTCCGCAAAACCCTTAAGATTCGAACACAGGGGCGTGACGAAGATCTCTCCAACTATATGTCTACCTAGCGCCACACTCTTCTCCTGGTGGTGGGAATGGAATGCAAGCAAGCAAACAAGTAGAGCACACAAGAGTTTACCCAGGTTCAGCCCACCTTGCGGTGTAAAACCCTGTGTCCTGCATTAGTGGATTGGCCTCGTGAGGGCTCGAGTATGAACAAGCACAGTGGTTTCCTGAGCTTAGGAGGCGAGCTCAAGGAGGGTGAGGAGGTGGATGTTCTTGCTCCTCTCATAGTCTAAGTCTTAATGGGTCGATCCCCCTTTCTATGATCGAAACCTAGCTACTTATATAGGCGGCCAGGGTCCTCTTCGCCCCGAAATGTTTAGGCGGGAAGGGAATCCCACAACGGCCATTTGAGCGGGAACACAAGGACGCTCCTATCCTGACAAAAGGTGGTCTTCGCCTGCAAAGAGGGCAGGCGGTGACGCGGTGGTGGGCTCAGCGATGACATCCTTCCTGCCGTCCTTGCGGTCTTCGGTCTTGTTGCACCAAAGGGGAAACCTTTGTCTTGCCCCTCGGGAACCTGCGCCTGTGCGGTCTCCTTTGCACCGATATGGAAACTACGCCCGCTGGCACGGTTCGTCATGGGTTGCATCACTGCCTCCTCCTGAGGCAGCCCTTGCCTTGAGATCTCCGCCCTCCCGAAGCAGCCTAGCCGAGGCCACTCTAGGGAGAGGTCTTGGTCGCTCCTCTGGAGCAACCTAGGTGAGGCCGCTCCCTGAGGGGATCTTGGTCGTTCTCCTCGCGGGGGCTGGCCCCCTCGCGAGGGTCTTGAGCAGACGGTCGATCAGCTGGGCCCTATCGAGCCATACCAGGAATGCGACGTGGGCCGCAGACAGGCAAGTCTGGGTACCCTGGTTCCCAGTACGCCGACAGTAGCCCCCGGGCCCAAGGCGCGCGCGGAGTTGGCTTCTGGGCGAAGCCTAGGCGAGGACGAAGCACCGCGGCCCCCAAAGACTGTGGGCCAGGCCGACGCGTGACGGTTGGAGGGGACGTGTCGACTCCACTCCCCACGCAACCTTGGTAACTGTGTGACTTGACAAAAGAGACTGTCTTCGCCGCACATGGGTTATTGCTCCCCTTTCTTCTTGCTCAGATCCCCTTCTCCTCCGCCTCCGATCTCCTCGGATCCCTTACCTTCCCCGACGCCTTCGGCAATGGCGAAGAAGGGCAAGGGCACCGCGCAAGCGCCTGGGTCTGGTTCTTCTCCTGTGGCGGCGCTCGAGGAGTCTTCCGTCGCCACAGAGGGGGACTACATGGAGGTCCAGTCCTTATTGTCAAGCGAGCATAACGAGCATGGCCTGACGAAGATCCTGGTCGAGTCGGCTACCGCGCCGGCTTTGACGGTGACCTGCTACCCTTTCTTCCTCCACAACATTTCCGTCGGGCTTGTGCCGCCCTTCTTTGAATTCTTCTACGCCATCTTGGACCACTACCAGGTGCACGCCCTTCATATCCAACCTTGCTCCCTCCTCGTCTTGTCGCTGTTCGCCTTCTATTGCGAGGCATTCGTGGGGGTGAGGCCGACTGTCGCCCTCTTCCGCCACCTCTTCGTCGTCCGCCTGTACGAGGAGGGCCCGTGTTCAGCGTACATCTCCTTCGTCTTTCAGCACAAGGGCTGCCGGTTGATGAAGGCGGGGAAGAAGATAGACACCCATCGGAAGAGATGGGTCTATCTGGATGCTCAGCCCACGCACCCATTGCTGGTGCTGCCTACCGCCTGTCCGTGGATGCGCGCCTGCTGGAGCCATGTGAAGATTACCGATCCCGAGGCTGGGCCCGTGTTGGCGAGGATTGAGGCCGATATGGCCTCTAGGCTCGAGGGAGGACAGATCATGAAGGAGTTCCTGAGGCAGTGCCTGGCACCACTCCAGGCGCACTCGCATCCCATGTGGGAGTTGATGGGGGACGAAGACAAGCTCCGGCTACGCTCGGGGATGCTGCCCTCCTCTGATAATGACCTTACCTCAAGCGTTCTCCCGGAGACGATGCCTGCAGACCTTCCGGTGGCCCACCTGCCGCTGTACCGCCGTCCTGACAAGGCCAAGCGGTTGGAGGCCGTGTCGTGCTATGTCGAGGTGGCCGCACCTGCCCCGGCCATGGTTGATGTGTCTTCTGGTGGCGAAGAGGAGAGCGAGGAGGAGGAGGAAGACTCTGAGAAGGCCCTCAGGGACCTGGACCTGAATCTTGACGATGCCTCCTCCGCGGGATCCGTTGAGGAGCTGCCGCCGAGGGCTGGAGTCGCTGGGCAGCCCAAGGCCGTCACCCCGCGTCGATCTGGACGCTCTTCGTCCGGAGGGGGCGACGCAGCGACTCCTGGGCGGAGCTCTGCCCCGGCAAGGCCAGCGGCCACTGTTGTGCCCAAATCCTTGGCCTCGCGTCTTGCCAACGTTCGGGCCAGCGGCGTGCCCCCGGCGAAGGAAAACACTGCCAACCTGCTGGCGAAGAGGAGGGCGCACCTGGCTTCTGACACGTGAGTGCAGGTTCTTCCGTTGTTCTATTGCCCGTTGCGCTTCTGACGCGCATTTCTTGATGCAGTAGTATTGGCGGCGTGCTGAAGAAGATGAAGGGAGGGGCCACTTCTCAAAGTCCCGCCCCTCCTGCTGCTGCTGCCGCTGCCGCATGGTGCCACACGCCTCAGCCAGCCAAACTGCTGAGCGCGTGGTGGCGACGCCCCTAGTGGACTCTGCTGTAGTTCCTCGTGAGGGCCGGGTGACCCCTACTCCCGCCGTGCCAGCGAAGGGACTGGGAGCCCCCAAGCCCTCGGCCGAGCGGGCGGTCGTGGTGGCGTCCCCTCATCAGCAGGTGAGGTCTGGTCCCGAGGCCTTGGAGGCGGCCTTCGCTGCGCTGAACCAGCTCCGTGTTGTCTTCCGGGACGGTGATGACCGTGCGGTGGACGCCCACTTGGGCCTACTCTCGGGGTGGCTGGAAGCGGAGGAGTCCGTGCAGGCCACCTGGAGTCAGGCTTCGGCGGCCGTCACCGAGGGTCAGAAGGAGGCTGCCTCGGCTGCACGGGCGCGGGAGACCATGGAAGCCCAGGCAGCGTCCTCCGAGAAGCGTCATCAGGAGGCGGAGGACGAGCTTAAGGCCCGTCGTGAGGAGAGCGCGAAGCACGCCCTGGAGCTTGAGAGGTTGGAGAAGGAGCTCCAGGGCGAGAAGGCAGAGACATCGCGGTTGTAGGAGGAGCAGCTCGCCGATGCGCGAGCCTGGAGAAGCTGAAGACAGAGGCCGAGGAAGGCAAGGCGTCCCAAGCCAAGCGCGAGGACGAGCTGAAGGCCAGGGAGGACGCCCTCGCGACCTCGGAGAAGACGGCGATGGTGGGTCGTGAGGCCCTCGCCACCTTCGAGCTCGAGGCCCGCAGGCTGCTGCGGATCGCCTATGGGGAGGGGTTCAAAGAGTCGCTGGCCACCCCGGAGGGTGGTGCCACCAGGCTCCTAGCTGCACTCGTGAAGTCCCTGGGTGACGTGGCATCTGCAATCGGTCAGTTAGCCGATACTGAGGGCCGGTCGCTTCTTACCTCTGCCTTAGCGCAGGTGTGCGGCCATTTCTTCCTTCGTGACCCCAGCTTCGACCTGGCCACGCTATCCCAGCCACTGGCTACGAGCCTGGAGGGCGCGGCTGCTGAGTGTGTGGCGAAGAAGGTCAAAGAGCTAGTGGAGGCGTTCCTTTCGGCTGCTGCTGATGCGTTTGAAGGGGCGGAAGCTGATGCCGGGGCGTCCGGCGATGCCTGACCTGTTCCTGCTGAGGAGAATGCGAGTGCCTCGAGGAGGCGTGAGACTTGTTTGAATTTGATGAATTTGAGCTTTATTGTAATAGCTAGGCTTTGAATTCTGTGATTTCCGTGCTTGCTTCCATTCATGTCTGCTTAAGTGCTCTACGTCGGCAGGGCCTAGCCCCGTGCATACCTCGATCGCCATTGAGCCCTCCGGGTCACCAGGGCATGCTCAAGGAATGAGGGGCTACGTGACTAGTGAGGCCCCTCGGTCGCGATGCCCAGGGGTCCCCCTTGACGTTCAAGCGACCCGTTTGCGTTCTGTGTTGGCAGGGCCCAGCCCCGCACATACCTCGACCGCCGTTGAGCACTGAGCCCAAGGAGTGAGGGGCTACGTGACTAGTGAGGCCCCTGCGTCGCAATGCCCAGGGGTCCCCCTTGACATACAAACGGCTCTCATGAGGGAGAATGAGCACCATACCTTGCTCACGAGCCTTCGCCTAGGATGGGGGTGCGAGAAAGCCAGGTGTCTGAGCACCTGGTAGGGTGGCGTCTGCTAGGCGTGACCTGAGCATAGCCCCCATGCCTAGCCCCCCTCGCGATACCCTTCCAAGTAGAAGCTGTGAGCATCGTGAGCTGAAAAGCTCCCTGAGGTTGGTGCGACCGCTGGGGGCCGCCCTCAGTTGTTTATAACTAGCGCGGAGCATAGAGCTACCACACTTGCCCGGAGTGTGGGCATAACCGCTCCTCGGTTGTATCGGCCAGCGCGGAGCTTGGTGCTTCCACTGGTTCGTGGGCACAACCGCTCCTCAGTCTTGCCAGCGCGGAGCTAAGCACTTCCACTGGATCGTGGGAGGGGAGCCTCCCACTGGGAGAGACTCCCGGGCGTGTACAGCCCGTCCGGACATGTGGCTTGCATGGCGGGACAGCCAGGGTGTATATGGGCCCTCCTCAGGCCGAGCTGAACGACTCTGGGGAAGTTCTCGCGAGCTTACGCATCACTCACGAGACCCTACCCTGAGGCGGGCTGCACCTGAGGCGGGTTGCACCTAAGTCTTCTTCTGGAAAACGTGAAAAGAGATGGGTTGCCTAGACCTGCGCCGAATGCATCTACAGAGGCATTGCATTAGAAGGACGCAGCACCAACGACCCCAGGAGGTGACGTTAGTGGGACCAGCCCGTAAGACAGAGCTCAGCCGCTGGATTTATCAATGCTGCAGGGATGGACCTGAGCACAGACGTCGTGCCCAGTCTTCTCATGCTATAGTCCAAAAGATAAACAACTGGAGTGCGGTTCCCGCGGGAGCGAGGCACCTGCCACGGGCCCCTACTTACCCACCAACGATTAGCCCATGCGAGAACAAGGCACCAAGGACCACGGGAGGTGACGTCATGGGAATGGCTCGCGAGACAGATCTCAACCCTTGGGTTGAGCGACGCTGCAGGGACGGACCCGAGCACAGACGCCGTGCCAGTCCTTAATCATGGGGCGGTCGCGGAGGGCTCACAAGGGCTCATGACCTTAGTGGCGGTGAGGGTGCCAACCATATAGATAATGCAGAAGGAAGCAACCAGTTCTGATTCATGCGCAAAAAGAGACAACTGTGTGTGTGTGTGTGGGGGGGGGGTAAGCCCCCAGCAGCTCAAGGATGATGCAGCCCGAGGGGCGCCCTCGACGAAATACCTAAGACATCACCTGGTACTTGCCGCTGAAGCGGAGTTGGGGTAGCTGGAGATGCGAGCCTTGCAGGTTGCTCCTGAGGAGAGCCGAGCTCCCAAGGCCCAGGGGCTCCGGAGGCCTCAGCGGTCACGGGGGTCCTGGTCCTGGTCCATCAGGACCACCTGCCGCTGAGCCTCCTGGGCCCCCGCGACCTGTTGTACGAAGTGCTGGTATGTGGCGGCCGCGTTGCGGAGGCCAGAGGGGAAGGCCCTCCTCCAGCCGACCGCCATCGGCCGGAAGAGGCCCTGGGCAGCAGCCCTGTTGAGGCTCGGGATGTCGATGCACACACGAAATTGGTTGCTTGGGTTATGAGTAGGTGGGTAAGGCTGGCGGTTCTAGTGCAGCAGCGGTAACGGTGGCCGGGGCTGGCGGTTCAGTGCGCCCGCTGGCTCAAGTCTTAACAGATTTGTTGGATACTCTGGCAACTCTGATGGAGATCGAGGTAACCCCAGACAACCAGGAGCAGCATGTCGGCATTCTGGGAACGGGGGTCCCCAGACTTGCCTGCCTGCGGCCTGCGGCGTGGCTCAAGTGGGGGCCCAGCGCGGCCCATCATCATAAGCTCAAGCTCAAGACCCTCGCGAGGGGCCAAGCCTCGCGGGGCGGACGATAGGAAGCTTCCTCGAAAGCAGCCTCCTCAGGCAGGCTCGCGAGGAGGCGGAGAGATCAAGGCAGGGGTACCTCGCGAGGAACCCGTGACGCAAGCCATGACGATCGAGACCAGGCGGGCGCCGGCCTACGTAGTGTCCTTGTTTCCCCTTTGGTGCAAAGGGGGCAAGCACAGGCCAAGGCATCGGGCAAAGGTTGCCATTCCGGTGCAACGATACCAAGACCAGCAGAGCGGCAGGACGGAGGTCACCACGGAGCCCAAAACGGCATCATCACCAGACTTTTGGCAGCCGAAGACCACCTTTGGTCAGGATAACTTGTACTATATGTTCCCCTTCAAAATGGCCAAGTGTTGGCGCCCTTCCCGCTCATTATTTGGGGAGAGGCCCAGGGCCTCTATAAGTAGGACTAGCCACCACAGAGGGAGAGAGAAATCTGGTAGGGTCCTAGCAGAGAGAGAGAGAGGCGACTGAACTCACCCTAGCAGTTCATCGCACCAGCTCAAGAACACCTCTCGCGAGGCTATTCTTCCCTTGTACTGTTCATCATCAGCCCCTGAGGCAATCCACCACACCACACACTAGAGTAGGGTATTACACCACAACGGTGGCCCGAACCAGTATAAACCTCGTGTCCTTTGTATTGTTCGTTGTTTCCAGCTTAAATCACGCGAGGAGGTTGGACGTAGATCGGTAGGGGAGAGATCTTCGTGCGCACCCCAGTGTTCGAACCTCAAGGGTCTACCGGAACCCGAAATCCGACACAGCACAATGCAGAAATAGCTAAGTCGCGTGATCAGATAACACAAGCCAAGGCGGAATTAGTAGCAGAAAACGCCAGGATGGCTGCAGAATGGGCCGTTCTAAGTGCCCAAGCACAGCAGATTCTAGCAGATTCATACCGGCTCACAGTGGATCAGAACGCGTCAAACGAAGTTTTGAGGAGAAAATACCAGAGTTGTCTGCCCTCAGTTTATGAGTCAAGGGACCTCTTCAACACCCCTGGAGCCGAGGCCAGTAACCCGCCGGCGGTGAATCGGATGACTGAAGCACCAGGCGGTGGAGTGCTGGGTCAGCCGCGCATGACAGGTTCTCTGTATATAAACAACACCCTTCCTCAACACGTGGTAACACCATCGGGTCACTATTGCACCCGTTTGGACAACATGATTGTTGCAGCAACGCGACTGGCGGCTTTGCTAGTCGAGGGTGAAACTCTGACGACGATTGAAACCCGAAGGGCTAGGGGGTTCTTCAAACGGCTTTAGTGCAGCAACATGCTTATTATTATAGCCTTGACCGGATTCATTCAACCCCTCGTCCAAGCCGGAGCTATAGTAGGCACATTGACTCACTAGCAGTCTCGAGTACGGAGCAGCGCCGTAACAAACCTCATGGACATGACCCGGCGCGCAATGGTGCCAATGCACTGGATTTGGTGGACCAGGGTAGAGTACGTCGGGAGGCCGAGCCGGCGGCTCATCAGCACGCGCCGGATTACCCGACAGCTTCAGTTGAGGCAGGTGTAACTTCTAAGGCTTTCGGTGTGCCGTGTCTAACAGTGGCTCTACGAAACGAGCGTATGCCCAAGGATTTCAAAGGCCCTCGTAAGGTGCCTAATTACATAGCCGATCAACCCCTTCAGGCGTAGGTGGAGAGCTATGAGATGGCCATGGAGATGCTGGATGTTAGTGAGGCTTCATACGCTAAGTACTTCACCATGATGTTAGAGGGGACAACTCGCACCTGGTTAAAGGGGCTGCCGGCTAACTCCATCGGGTCATGGGCGGAGCTGAAGTCCCAGTTTATCCAGAATTTCAAAGATACATGTAAGCAACCTATGTCGATTGTGGATTTGGTTTCTTGCATTCAAGCTGAGGGCGAGTCAACAACCAGCTGGGTGCGCCGGGTCTCGACTATCATACATTCTTCAGATAACATCAACGTCGGCTCAGCAGTTCTAATGTTGGAGAAAAATTGCCGTTTCATTCCACTTAAGCAGAAACTTGGGCGGCTTAAGCGTCATTGCAATGACATGGGGGAGCTTATGGCGGCTCTTGTTAAGTATGTCGACTCTGATGGTACCAAGGACCCCCATTCTGAGGATGAAAGATCGGGAAAGGGAAAGAAGAGTAGTGGCATGAAGGGGCAGCAGTACAACCCTACCAATCAGGGCGGAAATGGTAAGCGCAAGGCTAATGATTTTGTGGCTAACACCGGGGCGTGCAGTGATAACTAGCGTCGTAAGGGACCGCTGGATCAAGGGACAAGGTTTGATCTTGATGCAGTGTTAAATCAGCCATGTCCAAAACACGGAACGGATCAGAGGCCAGCTACTCATCTGTGGAAGGATTGCAGCATAATGAGAAGCTTTAGGGAATCTATCCAGCACAACCATGGCCCAAACGGCGGTTCAGGGTCCGGTTCTCATGGTCCGGGTCGTTGAGGCGGCGGCTCAAATTCCGGTTTTCACGGCCAAGGCAATCAAGGTGGTTACAACCAGCAGAATAATCAGGGGAATCAGCAGCAGCAGTCCGGTTATTAGAGCAACCCGAAGCAATTGAATAGTGGGCAGTACCACGTCTTTATCACTAGTCTATGTAAGCGGGATCAGAAGTTGCATAAGAGGGCAGTAAATGCTATTGAGCCAGCGGTGCCATGTTATTTACGGTGGTCAGAGCAGCCTATTGTGTGGAGTCATGAGGATCATCCGCCCCGGGTTGATAATCTGGGTCATTTGGCTCTAGTGGTGGCGACTCAGGTTGGGGGCTATAAATTTACTAAGGTACTCATGGATGGAGGCAGCAACATTAACATACTTTATTATGAGACCTTCCGTCGCATGGGACTGACTGATAAGAATCTCAAACCATCAAACACTGTTTTCCATGGCATGGTACTGGGTAAGTCGGCCTACCCAGTGGGTAAGATATCTTTAGGAGTTGCCTTTGGAGATGAGCATGATTCCTGGTATGAGATTTTAACCTTCGAGGTGGTCAAGATCAAGATCACTTATCATGCTCTGTTTGGGCGGCTGGCTTATGCTAAGTTCATGGCGAGGCCTTGTTATGTTTACTTGTAGCTTCAAATGCTGGGTTACAAGGGCACCATCACAGTGCATGGGAGTCGCAAGGTGGCCCTGGAGTGTGTAGAAGGTGATGCGGCTTATGCTGAATCGGTTTGTGCAACGGAGGAGTTGAAATTTTACAAGGATAATGTCGACCCGGCAGAGATGAAGTCCTTGAAAAAGCCAACCATAGAGCATAATCATTTGTTAAAGTTTAAGTCAGCAGATGATACTAAATTGGCAGACTTAGTCCCTGGCGACTCATTTAAGCAGTTCAACATCAGCGCTAATTTGGATCCAAAATAGGAAAGCACACTCATCGAGTTCATCCATGAGAACCGGGATATCTTTGCATGGAAGCCTTCAGACATGCCGGGTGTACCGAGGGAACTCACTGAGCACACTCTTAATATTGATCTGAAGTTTAAGCCGGTCAAGCAATTCCTCCGTCGTTTTAACGAGGAGAGGTGAAAGGCCATTGGTGAAGAAGTGGCACGGCTCTTCGTGGCCAGGTTTATTGTTGAAGTTTTTCATCCTGAATGGTTGGCTAATCCAGTGCTGGTGCTTAAGAAGAACGACACCTAGCAGATGTGTGTGGATTACACGGACTTAAACAAGGCTTGGCCGGCTGATCCATTTGCTCTCCCTCGTATTGATCAAATCATTGATGCTATGGCGGGTTCTGAGCGTTTGAGTTTTTTGGATGCTTATTATGGTTATCGTCAGATAAAGATGGCCGTTAAGGACCATGAGAAGACAACTTTTATTACTCCGTTTGGAGCCTTCTGCTATGTGTCTATGCCTTTTGGGCTCAAGAGTGCCCAGGCGACTTACTAGTGGTGTGTGCAAAATTGCCTCCACAATCAGATCGGGCGTGATGTTCATGCTTACGTGGATGACATTATGGTGAAGTCAAGGAAGAAAGAAACTTTGATTGAGGATTTGAAGGAAACATTTGACAATCTCCGGGTCTACAAGATGATGCTTAACTCTGCTAAGTGTGTTTTTGGTGTACCAGCGGGTAAGCTTTTAGGTTTTCTGGTTTCTAACAGAGGCATTGAAGCTAACCTAGAGAAGATCAAGGCCATTACTTCTTTGGCTAAGCTGGCGTGTGTTAATGATGTTCAGCGTCTGGCGGGTCGTATTGTGGCCCTAAGCCGGTTCATAAGCCGGTTGGGTGAGAAAGCTATTCCCCTTTATCAGATGGTGAAGAAGACATATCATTTTGTTTGGAGTGATGCTGCTCATCAAGCATTTGAGGATCTAAAGAAACAGTTGACTGAGCCACCCGTTCTTGCTGCCCCTATTGATAAAGAGCTTTTGTTGTTATATGTGGCTGCTAACAGCCGGGCCATTAGTGTAGCTATTGTGGTGGAAAGAAAAGAGGCAGGCAAGGAATATCCGGTTCAATGACCAGTTTATTACATCAATTAGGTGCTTATTGAGTCCAAGCAGAGATATCCGCACCGGCAGAAGCTTGTGTATGGGGTCTTTATGGCAAGCCAGAAGCTTAAGCAATATTTTCTGGGTCACCTCATTACTGTGGTTAGTTATGCTCCTCTGGGAGACATCATCCAAAACAGAGAATCCATAGGCCGGGTTGCCAAGTGGGCCATTGAGCTTGGACGTCATGGTTTGAAGTATGTACCTCGTACGGCCATCAATTCTCAAGCACTAGTGGATTTTATCAATGATTGGACAGAATTACAGACGCCTGAGGAAAAGTCGGATAACACATATTGGACTATTCACTTTGATGGATCCAGACAGTTGAAAGGCTCGGGGGCTGGAGTTGTCTTGACTTCCCCATGAGGTGAAAAGTTTTCTTATGTTCTTCGATTAATGTTTCCTTGTACTAACAATGCAGCAGAGTATGAGGCCTTGCTCCACGGACTTCGAATGGCTAAGGAGATGAATTTAAGCTGGGTTAGGTGCTTCAGTGATTCAGATCTAGTAGCCCAACAGGTCTCTGGCACCTGGGATTCTAAGGATCCTCACATGGCGGCTTATCGTCGAGAGGTTGATGTTATTGTTGGTCATTTCAAAGGTTATCAAGTTCAACATATTGATCGCAGGAAGAATGAGGCGGCTGATACTTTAAGCCAGCTAGGTTCTCAATGTAAGCCGGTGCCACCTAACTCGTTCCTGGATATTTTGTTTAATCCTTCTGTCAAATTGCCTACGGAGGAGGATCTTGCTGTTCCTGACCCGGAAGTGCAATTGGTGGCGGCTCTTCATGCCATCCTTGATTGGACGGTTTCCTATTTGGCTTACATGACCCGGGGTGAGTTGCCAGAGGATGAGACCTTGGCCAGACAGATAACTTGATGATCCAAGTCAATGTCAATTGTCAATGGGGAGTTGCACCATCGCAGTGTCACAGGGGCGTTTCAGCGCCGCGTCTCTCCTGAAGAAGGCTGTGAGATTCTACGGGAAATTAATGAAGGATATTGTGGTCATCATGCCGGTTGTAAATATCTCATCGCCAAGGCTTTTCGTCATGGTTTTTATTGGTTGACGGCTCATGCTGATGCTGAGGATTTGGTCAGCAGATGTGACAGTTGTCAGAAATTTTCACGGCGAGCTCATGTTCCAGCTCAAGAGTTGAGGATGATTCCAATTACTTGTCCGTTTGCAACTTGGGGGCTTGATAGGTTGGGCCTTTCAAGAGGTCAAGGATAAGAAGGCCCACCTTTTGGTGGCGGTCGATAAGTTTACTAAGTGGGTCGAAGTAGAACCGGTTAGTAAGTGTGATGCAGCAATGGCGGTTTAATTCATGAAGACGGTGATCTTCCGTTTTGGTTTTCCACACAACATTATCACAGATAATGGTACTAATCTCTCTAAAGGCGCTATGGAAGAATTTTGTCAAAGAGAGCATATCCGGCTTGAAATTTCCTCTGTGGCTCACCCTTAGTCCAATGGTCAGGCAGAATGAGCAAATCAAGAGATTCTACGAGGTATCAAGCCCCGGCTTATGATTCCTTTGCAAAGAACTCCAGGTTGTTGGGTAGAGGAGTTACCCTCAGTATTATGGAGTACCAATACAACCCCCAATAGATCAACGGGTTACACACCTTTCTTCATGGTTTATGGAGCAAAGGCGGTTCTTCCTAGTGACATCCGTCACGATTCACCCTGGGTGGTGGCTTATGTTGAGGCTGTCGGATTTTGGGTTCCGGCAGACCCTTGAGGTTCGAACACTAGGGTGCGCACGAAGATCTCTCCCCTACCGATCTACGTCCAATCTCCTCGTGTGATTTAAGCTGGAAACAACGAACAACACGAAGGACACGAGGTTTATACTGGTTCGGGCCACCGTTGTGGTGTAATACCCTACTCTAGTGTGTGGTGTGGTGGATTGCCTCAGGGGCTGATGATGAACAGTACAAGGGAAGAACAGCCTCGTGAGAGGTGTTCTTGAGCTGGTGCGATGAACTGCTATAGGGTGAATTCAGTCGCCTCTCTCTCTCTCTGCTAGGACTCTACCAGATTTCTCTCTTTCCCCTTCCTCTGTGGTGTCTAGTCCTACTTATAGAGGCCCTGGGCCTCTCCCCAAATAATGAGCGGGAAGGGCGCCAACACTTGGCCATTTTGAAGGGGAACATATAGTACAAGTTATCCTGACCAAAGGTGGTCTTTGGCTGCCAAAAGCTCTAGTGATGGCGCTGTCTTGGGCTCCACGGTGACCTCCGTCCTACCACTCTGCTGGTCTTGGTCTTGTTGCACCGGAATGACAACCTTTGCCCGATGCCTTGGCCTGTGCTTGCCCCCTTTGCACCAAAGGGGAAACAAGGACACTGCGCAGGCCGACGTCCGCCTGGTCTCGATCGTCATGGCTTGCGTCACGGGTTCCTCGTGAGGTACCCCTGTCTTGATCTCTCCGCCTCCTCGCGAGCCTGCCTGATGAGGCTGCGTCTGAGGAAGCTTCCCGTCGTCCGCCCCGCGAAGCTTGGCCCCTCGTGAGGGTCTTGAGCTTGTGCTGATGAAGATGGGCCGCGCTGGGCCCCCACTTGAGCCATGGCGCAGGCCGCAGGCAGGCAAGTCTGGGGACCCCCATTCCCAGAACGCTGACAGTAGCCCCCGGGCCCAAGGCGCGCCCGGGCATGGCCTAGCAGGGAAGCGGAGGGGCAAGCGCGAAGCGCCGTGGGTCCCAACAGCCTGCGGCCTTGGGCGCTGCATGGAGATTGATTGGACGTGGGCGTCTGCACTTCCCCACGATGCCTTGTTACGCGCCCGGCTAAGCGGACCCGTAGTTGCACACAGTTGTTCCTCCTTTCCGCTGCTCGCCCGCCTCCTAACTTTCCTTCTTCTTTGAGCTCCAGCCTCCGCCGCCAATTCGGCTCGAGTTCTTCCTCCTCTTCATCGCCATGGCGCCGACGAAGAAAGGAAGGGGAAAGAAGCTTGCACCTTCGTCCCGCACACCTCCGGCGGTGACCCCCGCCGTTGCCCGGTCGATCATACTCAATCCAGAAGCTTTGGACAAGGTCCTCTCCACCCTTGCAACTATCTTCAACGAGTGCGGCAGGACCACGGCCTGGCTTGCGTCCCATGCTTCCTTCGATAGGATCGTCACGGAGGTCCGATTCTTCACCGATTCCCTATGGGCGGGACTAGTTCCCCCCTTTTCCGCCTTCTTCAACGTGGTGCTCTCCCATTATCAGATCTGCATGATGCACCTCGGGCCGGAGTCCATTACTCTTCTGGCTGTCTTTTCTTTTGTTTGCGAGGCGATGATAGGCATTCCTCCTTCCGTGGCCCTGTTGTGCCACTTCTTTTCCTTGCGCCTAAGCGATCCCACTCAGTGCTCAGGGTGTGTGAGCTTCCTAGCCGTGCCAGAGACTGCCGCTTCAGGGATCGACTTCGGCCTTCCTCCTTCTGAGGCCAGGTTCAGAGAGCGGTGTCTGTACGTGGACGTTGGAGTGCCCAACCCTCTGCTCTCGCACCCAACCTCGCCTGCTGTTCCTCACGTGGGTTGGGACCATGAGGTGCTCGCGAGCCCCCGGCTTGCCTTCGTCTGGTGCCGCTTCCAGAGTTTGAGGGCGCTCAACGTGACAATGCCCAAGGTGGTGAAGGAGTTCCTCCAATGTCGCATTGCTCCTCTTCAGCGCCACTCTCGCCGGATGTGGGACTTTGCGGGGCATGGAGACCGCATGCGGCTTCAGGAGGAGGACTTGGCGCCTGAAGTGCTGCGGACTGTGCTCAGGGCCTTGACTAGCGACCCTTCCCTAGGAAGCATTTGGAGTAATGGTGTCCTCCTGTACCTTTTCTCCGGCAGGGCCAATTTTGTGAGGCAGATGCCCAGCTTCGACGAGTGGGGACTCCGCCCGGCTGGCTTCACGGGGCCCCGCGAGAACCCGACCATCGTGGTTCCCTCTCCTGCCGCCCACAGTGGTCCTTCCTCGGGCAACAGGGCGGGGAGACGAGAACCGGCGAGAGTCGAGGCGCCCGATGTCGAGGTGCTGACGCTGCGAGAAGCCTCGAAGGCGGCGTCTCCCGAGGCCCTCCCTGGAGCGGCGGCAGGTGCGGAGTTGCGGCTTGTGGTTCCTGAGGCCGGGGCTCCCGAGCCCCCAGTCGTTCCTCGCGAGGTACTCCTCCGGCGCTGATCATCTTGACGCTTCCTCCGCACCAGGGGCCGACCCCTGTGCCGGGCGCTTAGGTCATTTCCGCATAGACTTCGAGGCCCTCCGCAAGAGGAAGGAGGCCTTGGGTGGCAATGACCGCCCTTGCCACTTGTTGAAGCGTAGGAATTACTTTTCCATGGACGAGTAAGTCTTCTTCTTTCCTTGCTCGTTTACTTTGCTATCCCTGCGACTGATTGTGGCCCTTTCAGGCCCTGCCCTGCGGAACCCGCTGAGCCAGCCCGGGAGCCATCCCCCAAGCTTCGCCTTCTCCGCTGGCCCTAGGCTCGCCAAGCTCGAGCGGCACCCCTGCTGCCAGACCAGTTGATGGAGTGGTCCGTTCCATAGGGCACCTCGAGCCTGCGCACCCGCTGTCCTTTCTTCATGAGTCCTCCTGGGGCACATCCAGCTTGCCCCGCGTTCCTCCTCTGATCATAGATGGTGAATGGCTGAAGTCTGTCTTTGGCTCCTCCTCCGTGGGTGGACCGACGCCAGGCCGGATTCCCAGAGAGGTCCGCTCGGTGATGGCTAGGGCGCCAGCCCCCAGCCCTGCACCGGGAGGGGGCCTGCCGCCTCGGGGCCCTCCACATGCTCCGGTGAAAGAGGGTGATGCGGAAGACGTGCTCAGGCGCGCTCGGGAGCGACGCGCCCTTCGCGAAGAGTTCCTCCAGAGGGCGGCAGATGCGGTGAGCCGGATCAGGGCAGAGCTTGCTGACGAGGATGCGCGCCTCGAGGCCGAAGGTTTGCGCCTTGCTGAGGAGAGGCACAAACTGAAGGTAGCCATCGCCCTTGCGCGTCACCAACGTGATCTCGAAAACGTGAAGGCTGAAGCGTCGCTGGCAGCTTCGGGGGAGGCCTACTCCCAGGCCGTCAAGGAGGCTCGGGAAGCAGATCGACGACGCAAGGATGCGGAGGAGAGCGCATGGGAGCTCCTGGCCTGGGGCAACTCCCTGCAGCAGCAAGTGGAACTGCGCCAGGCAGCCCTTGAGTCGATGGAGGGGGCCCCTGTTGATCGGGCGGAGCTTCTGAAGCGCGAGGAGGCGCTGACGCTGGAGGCCACCGATCGCAACCTTGATCTTGAGTGGTTGGAGACAAGGGAGCGCCTGGTGGCTCGGGCGGAGGACAACGTTGCCGCGCGGGAAGCCCGGGCCCAGGAAGAAGTCGATCGTCGCGTGGCGAAAGCTCGCTCGGCCTTCGAGCGCGAATACGAGATGAGGTTGGGGCTGATCAGGGCCGAGGCTGAGGGCAGGACCGCGGCCCTCAGGGCCAAACTGGCTGAAGTGACGCGTCACGCGGACTCCTCTGCAGCCGCCCTCGGCGCAGCACAGGCGGAGCTGTCCTCTTCCCGGTCCAAGTAGCTTCTTCTCCAACAGAGGGTTGATGACTGAGGGAGTCCTGGATTAGGGGGTCTCCGGACAGCCGAATTATATCCTTTGGCCAAACTATTGGACTATGAAGATACAAGATTGAAGACTTCGTCCCGTGTCCGGATGGGACTCTACTTGGCGTGGAAGGCAAGCTAGGCAGTACAGATATGTATATCTCCTCCTTTGTAACCGACCTTGTGTAACCCTAGCCCCCTCCGCTGTCTATATAAACCGGAGGGTTTAGTCCGTAGGACAACATACAATCATACCATAGGCTAGCTTCTAGGGTTTAGCCTCTCTAATCTCGTGGTAGATCTACTCTTGTACCACCCATATCATCAATATTAATCAAGCAGGACATAGGGTTTTACCTCCATCAAGAGGGCCCGAACCTGGGTAAAACATCGTGTCCCCTGCCTCCTGTTACCATCTACCTTAGACGCATAGTTTGGGACCCCCTACCCGAGATCCGCCGGTTTTGACACCGACATTGGTGCTTTCATTGAGAGTTCCTCGGTGTCGTCGCCAGAAGGAAGGATGTCTCGTCTCGTCTTTAAAGATGGTACTTCTGTCGGGGGAGCTTTGGCTGTCGGCCAAACTCTCCGGCTAGGCGGGTTCATCATGACCGCCCGTTCGGCCGCCGCACCGACGATGACTTCTCGGGTCATCAAAAACAGTCTCCACATCAAATCGGCACTCGCCGAACAGATGGATCCAATGGAGCTCGCCTCCTTAAAGGAGCTCTTGGATCGCATCGCCGCCTTGGGAGTCGCTACGGACTATGATCGGATTGGGCTTAAAGCTGACCGAAGGGAGATTAACTCTCCACCGATCACCCATCATATTGCAGTGGTGGAGGAACAACGCGGTGACCTTTCCTCTATCTTGAGGACCAATTATGTCCGGATTCCCGAGCTCTCCGAGCCGGACGCCCGTTCGCGGGAGGACAACATCCAATCCCTGAACCTTGAGTCAGGCAGCGGACTAGGATTATCAGGTAACACCCCGGAACCGGAACTTCCAAAATTGGAAACTCCTCGGCCCCTGGATCTCAGATCGGGAGTGGGTTCGGATTCAATTCCACCCACCCACCCAAACATAAGCAATCTTTCCCACATCAGGCAAGAGCCCCAGGAAACAGTACATCACTATTGGGCCAGATTCCTCCTTGCAATGAACAAGGTTAAGCACTATCGTGAGGAAGACGCAATCTCATTTTTCTGCAGTAATTGCACGGATAAGGGAATCCTTAGCGCCATAAATCACCGTGAGATAACACGCTTCGCTGATTTGGCGTCCATAGTACGAAAGTACTGTACGATGGAAAGTGCCTAGAAAACTGAAACAAACGTTTGGGATAATCCGGCCCTGAATACAAACCCAGTCCGAAATAAAAGGGTGCATTATCACAATACACCCAGGTCAACTACCAAAAAGCAAAAACCCTCTACAGGGCATGGAACCGTACTGGAGGGATGGCTCAACGGACCCTGCAAAATTCATAGCACTGCGGGTACAATACCAATGCACAGCCTTAGAGCATGTTGGTACTCCGGCATGTGGCCAAAAGTGGTGAGGATCTTCTTATCCCAAATACCACAGAGCACCATCCCTTGGATAGCAATATGGTGTTAATAGTGTTCAAGACCTTCGCGTCCAATAATAGGCGCAAGAGAACACTCCGCAGCATGGCCGAAATCTGCCACATAGCAGCAATAAATCCATGGAGTGACACAACTATTACCTTCAATGCCAGTGATGAACCCAAATTCCAAACAGCCCGAGCACCAGCCGCACTGGTCCTCAGTCCAATCGTGGACGGCTTTCGACTCACTAAAGTACTCATGGACAGCGGCAGCGGACTAAACCTCATCTATGAGGAAACTCTTCAAAAGATGGAAATAGACTGGAACCACATCGAGCAAAGTAGTACAACCTTTAGAGGAATTATCCCCAGCCAGGAAGCACGCTGTGCTGGGAAAATCACACTAGATGTGGTATTCGGCACGCCGAACAATTACAGGTCCGAAGAAATTACATTCCAAGTGGCCCCATTCAGCAGTGGCTATCATGCTCTTTTAGGACGGGAGGCGTTTACGATTTTCCAAGCCGTACCCCATTACGGGTACATGAAGCTTAAAATGCCTGGGCCCAACAGAATCATCACTCTCGCCAGTGATCCGGATACAACACTCTGCGCCGAAAACAAACAGCCGCTTTGGCCCTCGAGGCATTATCCGAAGCCCTCTCGACCGAGGAATTAACCATGCTACGCTCCACAGTGGACAGAGGCGACGTGATACTCGACAAGAGATCCAAGTCCACCTCTTTTAAACCAGTGGATGAAATAGTCAAATTCCAAGTCCACCCAACGGACCCTACAAAAACAGCTTCCATCAGGGCACAGTTAAACCCCGCTGTGGATGCCGCACTACGAGAGTTCCTGCGCGAGAACTGGGACATATTCGCCTGGCATCCGTCAGACATGCCAGGAATCGCACGCAGGCTGGCCGAGCATAGCCTCAATATCCTAAAGGGATTTAAGCCGGTCAAGCAAGCTCTTCGGTGTTTCTCCGAACCTAAGAGATAGGCCATGGGAGAAGAACTAGCCAAGTTATTGGAGGCCGGATTCATCAGAGACATAAAACATCCGGACTGGCTAGCAAACCTAGTGATGGTACCAAAGAAGGACAAATCCTGGCGCCTTTGTGTCGATTTCAAAGACCTCAATAAAGCTTGCCCAAAGGATCCCTTCCCCCTCCCACGCATCGATCAAATTATTGATGCTACCGCAGGACACGAGTCATTGTGTTTCCTCGACGCATACTCCAGTTACCACCAAATTAAGATGGTGGAGTCCGACCAAGCCACAATGACATTCATCACACCATACGGTCCCTTCTGTTTCAACACCATGCCTTTTGGGCTCAAAAACGTCGGCGCAACATACCAGCGCATGATTCAGACGTGCCTGGAGAAACAAATTGGCAAAACAGTAGAGGTATACATAGACGATGTGGTCGTCAAAACCAAACACGTCGACTCTTTGATAGATGACTTGAGTCTCACATTCGACAACCTCCGAACATATGACATCAAGCTCAATCCGGAAAAATGCATTTTTGGCGTACCAGCCGGAAAGCTCCTGGGATTCATTGTCTCCAGTAGAGGTATTGAAGCTAATCTGGCCAAAATCCGAGCATTGTCATAGTTGGCTACCCCAACAGACCTCAAACAAATCCAGAAGTTAACTGGATGCGTGGCGGCTCTAAGCCGCTTTATCTCCCGCTTAGGAGAAAAGGCTTTACCCCTCTATCACCTCCTTCGGCGCACCGAACACTTCGAGTGGACGGACGTGACCACAGCCGGATTGGAAGAAATAAAGGCCATTTTGGCAACCAACCCAATCTTGGCCGCACCAAACATCGATGAACCAATGCTGTTATACATTGCGGCAACTCATCAGGTTGTAAGCGCGGTGCTCGTTGTCGAACAGAAGAGGACGTACACAAATTCCCTCTTCAAAAGTCGGTATACCATGTATCCACTGTCCTCACTCCATGCAAATCACGGTACCCGCATTACCAAAAGATAGCATACGCGGTATTCATGACATCGCGGAAACTGCGACACTACTTTCAAGAGTGTTCAATTATAGTAGCCTCGGAAGCGCCACTTAATGATATTATAAACAACCGCGATGCTATGGGCCGGATTGCCAAATGGGCCATTGAGATCCTCCCATTCGACATAACATACAAACCCCGACGAGCCATCAAATGGCAAGTATTGGCCGACTTCGTCACTGAATGAACGGAGGCCGAACTCCCTAAAGAGTACGGCGCATACTCCAATTGGATCATGCACTTCGACGGTTCTAAAATGTTGGCTGGTCTAGGGGCTGGCGTCGTCCTGACGTCCCCAACCGGAGATACCGTTCGGTACATACTGCAAATATTGTATACATACTCCAACAATGCAGCTGAATACGAAGCTCTATTGCATGGTCTTCGGATGGTAGTCTCCATGGGCATTCAACGCCTGGAGGTGCGTGGGGATTCAAACCTCACAATATCCCAAATAAACGGAGATTTTGACGCCAAGGATCCGAAAATGGCGGCCTATCAAAACGCCGTCCTAAAAATGTCAGCTCGGTTCGAGGGACTCGAATTTCACCATGTGGCTCGGGAACACAATCAGGCGGCGGATATCCTCGCCCGCATCGGCGCAAAACGCGATGCGGTCCCTCCCAACGTATTTTTGGAAAGGCTTTTCAAGCCATCCGTAGTATGGGAAGGGGCACCGGTAACAACAGTCCGGACCCGGCGAAACTACCCGATACCGAAATCCCTGACACAATCGGAGGCTCCGCCACCGAAATAACACCTTCAGTCCACGAAATAATGGCCATTATTGCCCCATGGACAGAGCCATTCCTGGCCTACCTAACTAGACAGGAACTTCTGGAGGACCAAAATGAGGCACACTGCATACTGTGGCGATCCAAGGCCTACAGGGTCCATGAGGGAGAATTGTACAAGAAAAGCACTACCGGAGTCCTTCAAAGGTGCATCTCCGAAGAGGAAGGGCGGAATATTTTGGCAGAAATTCACGCCGGACTTGGCGGTCATCACGCCGCAGCCCGGGCTCTTGTAAGTGTAACGCCCTCGATGCGGCTATATCTCCCACGTGTCGAAGCATGACTTAGAGGCATAACCACATTGAAAGCAATGTCGCAAGTGAGGTAATCTTCGCAAACAACCCATGTAATACATAGGAAAAGAGATACATAGTTGGCTTACAATCGCCACTTCACACAATTACATGAATAAAGCATTACAACAACCAGATACAATCAAGGTCCATCTACGGAACCAAAATAAAAGAAGAACCCCAAATGCGACACGGTTCCCGATCAACCCCAACTGGGCTCCACTACTGATCAACTAGAACGAAACAACACAAAGGACAAGATCTTCATCGAGCTCCTCCTGAGCTTGGTTGCGTCAACTGCTCGGTCTCATCGGCACCTGCAAACTGGTTTTGGAAGTATCTGTGAGCCACGGGGACTCAGCAATCTCGCACCCTCACGATAAAGACTATTTAAGCTGATGGGTAAGGTAAAAGGTATGAGGTGGAGCTGCAGCAAGTGACTAGCATATATGGTGGCTAACATACGCAAATGAGAGCGAGAAGAGAAGGCAAAGCACGGTCGATAAAAGTATGATCAAGAAGTGATCCTAAAACAACCTACGTTAAGCATAACTCCAACACCGTGTTCACTTCCTGGACCCGCCGGAAAGAGACCATCACGGTAACACATGCTGTTGATTCATTTTAATTAAGGTCAAGTTCAGGTTTTCTACAACCGGACATTAACAAATTCCCATCTGCCCATAACCGCGGGCACGGCTTTCGAAAGTTCAAATCCCTGTAGGGGTGTCCCAACTTAGCCCATCACAAGCTCTCACGGTCAACGAAGGAATAGACCTCCTCCCGAGACATTCCGATCAGACTCAGTATCCCGGTTCTACAAGACATTTTGACAGGGTAAAACTAAACCAGCAACACCGCCCGAATGTGCCGACAAATCCCGATAGGAGCTGCACATATCTCTTTCTCAGGGCACACCGGATCGTCCAAACTTCTGGTAGGCCAGCCCAGAGTTGCCCCTGGTGGCCACCGGCGGCTGACAAGTTGGACCAACACTCAGAGGAGCACTGGCCCAGGGGGGGAGGGGGTAAAATAATGATGACCCTCAGGAGCGCGACTCCCAAGGGAAAAGAAAAGGCTAGGTGGCAAATGGTAAAACCAATGTTGGGCATTGCTGGAAGAGCTTTACTTAAGGCGAACTGTCAAGGGGTTTCCATAATAGCCCAACAGCGTAAGGAACGCAAACTCCGGGAACATAACACCGATATGACGGAAACTAGGGCGGCAAGAGTGGAACAAAACACCAGGCATAAGGCCGAGCCTTCCACCCTTTACCAAGTATATAGATGCATTAATTAAATAAGATATATTGTGATATCCCAACAAGTAAACATGTTACAACAAGGAACAACATCTCCATGTTCCAACAAGGAACAAACTTCAATCTTCACCTGCAACTAACAATGCTATAAGAGGGGCTGAGCAAAGCGGTAACATAGCCAAACAACGGTTTGCTAGGACAAGGTGAGTTAGAGGCTTGGTTCAACAACATGGGAGGCATGATAAGCAAGTGGTAGGTATCGTAGCATAGGCATAGCAAAAGAGCGAGCAACTAAGCAAGCAAAGATAGAAGTGATTTTGAGGGTATGATCATCTTGCCTGAAATCTCGCAAGGAAGAAGAACGAGTCCATGAAGAAGACAAACGGAACGTAGACGATCGGGTCCTCACAAACACGACGTTAAAGGAACCAACCCGAAGAAACAAACACTGGAAAAGAAGCACACAACATAGTAAACAACCAACACATGAACATGATATGATATGCAGGATGCGGTATGTGATGCATATGCATGATTGGACAAGGAATGAATGAACCTGGCCTCAACTTGGAAAACCAAGGGTGCCACTGGAAAGATGAGATGAAATCGCTTGAAAACGATATAAAGATCACCGGAAACAGAGTTACGGTTTGGAAATGGCAAGCAATTCAAACATGGCACCGGTCTGCGATTTACAGCAAGTAGCCAACTAAATGCAATGAGATGAACAAGCTACAGCACTCAAACATGGTAACAAAATACATGGTAGGGATCCACTCATGAAGATTAACAAAAGTCTAGCACTGAGCAACGGCCAAATCATCCATTAACAGGTTCAAACAAGCATGGAAAAAGAGCAAACGGTAAATAGATCTCAGACTTAGTGAAATTAACACTTGTCTGGAATTTCAGATCAGGTAGCGCTCTTCGGAGCATGAAAACTATATGCTACAGGACCTGAACATGGCAAGGTAAAGCATGACACGTAGCTACTCAAAGATCTTAACAAAAGTCCCTTAGTGACCTTGAGCCAAAAGGGATCAGAAAATACAATTGCAAGCATGTGAACATGGCAAAAACATAATCAGATCACAGACTTAGTGAAAACTGGAGCATGCTAAAAACAGATATCAAGTAGGCATGTTTACGAGCTCGATGCACTCACTACGGAGCAAGTCCTGACAATCTAAGCATACACCCATGAAGAATACACATTATACAAGCTAGACATGGCAAGAACAATAACATAGCATGCACGGATCAACTACAACATCCTCGGCAAAATCGCTAACAAGTAGACAATCTGCCCAGATTCACGAAGTAGCAAAAGTAGAGCTCGATTGACTCAAGCTAGGGTGCTCCATAATTGCAAACAAAGACATGGATGGATAGAGCACTACAAGGTCAACAAAAAATCCTTATTGATCATCCTCAAAAGAGGCACAGATCGCTAGGAAACAACATGAACATATGGCATAATCAGATAAACAGTCCAAGGACTTAGCGGAAATGCCAAGTCCCTGAAATCAGCATTAACGAATGCTCCACTTTGCAAGCTCGTGCTAGTCACCACACACATCACAAAAATACATGGGTTGCACCTCTGGAAAGATGGCAAAACCCTTAACAAAACATATGCAGAGCTCATGGGCATATAATGCACACAATAATCATGGCAAAAATGACAAATAACTAAATGGAGCAGCAGATCCGACAATTATCTCAAGTGGCACTCTTCTAACAGCATTTCGGGCATCAAGATGAACTCAAATGAAAATGATGCAAAGCGATGAAATGATTTACTCTCTGAGACGAACATTTTGATATGCTATATGCATGAATTGGAGCTACGGATGCAAAGTTACAGCATGATGAACATAGGCATGTGAATCTAGGAATTTCGGGGACTTAGAAGAAATAGACCTCGGGTGAAAAGTGGTTAACGGGCGTTTGGGCCGAATCGGCGATGAGGCAGGCCGGCGCTGCAGCTGGGCCTGGGAGGCCGAGGCCCACGTGGCCTGCGCGCGGTCAACACAAGGGAGGTCGTCCTCCTCCCGATCCCACCTGGATCGGGGAGGCAGGAGGCGGCGGCGGCGGACTCGACGCTGCTCCGGCGAGCTCAGGGTGTGGGGAGGCCGGAAGCGACTCGGGAGGCCCGGATTTGGCGGCGGGTGGCCGGATCCGGCCATCTCCGGCGATAGGCGGCAGCAGGGAAACAAGGGTGAGGTGGTGGGGAGCCTTGGCGACGAAGCTCCGGAGGCTGGAGACAACGACGGGCGGCGCGGCGGAGGAAGTCTCCGGCGAAGGCGGCGGGGCACAAGATCCGGCGGGCGCGAGCGCGGGCTTGCAGGCGCCGCGGGCAGGGCGCGAGGCGGCGATGCGGAACGGGGTCCCGGCGTGGCGGCGCGTGGAAAATCCGGTGGAGGTACGACGAAGGTCCGGCGAAAGTCCGGCGAACAAGAGACGAGGCTGCGGTGTGGGCACGCGCCCGCGGGTGGCGGCGGCGACGACCGGGCCCGTGCGGGCCCGTGATGGGATCCGTGGGCCGGCGCGGTGGAGGAGAGTGGCGGCGACAGGTGGCGCAAGGGGAGTGGTCGAGCGGGGCGGCGGCGCTGACGTGGCACGCCCTCATTGGGCGGAGTGAGGTGGAAGCTGGACGCGTCCGACGGGCGCGGACATGTCCGGCGGCGGAGTGGGAAGAAGCTAGGGTTTGGACTGCGCAAAAAATCGGGGAGAGACACATATTTATAGGTAGAGGGAGCTAGGAGAGTCCAAATGAGGTGCGGTTTTCGGCCACGCGATCGTGATCGAACGCTCTAGGTGATGGAGAGGGTTTTGGTGGGTTTTGGGCCATCTTGGAAGGGTGTTGGGCTGCAACACTCACGAGGCCTTTTCGGTCCCTTGGTTAACCATTGGAGCATCAAACGAAGTCCAAATGGTACGGAGCTTGATAGACGGTCTACCGGTAGTAAACCAAGGCCGCTTGGCAAGTCTCGGTCCAATCCGGAAATGTTTAACACCCGCACACGAAAGAAAGGTAGAAATGACCACCGGAGGAGAACGAAGCACCGGAATGCAAAATGGACAACGGGGAAAAAGCTCGGATGCATGAGACGAACATGTATGCAAATGAAATGCGCATGATGATATGATATGCAATGCATGACATGCAAGCAATGACAAGGCAACAACCGTGAATAACAGGAAGACACGTGGCACATCGGTCTCGGGGCGTTACAGTAAGCAAGGCCTTCCGTACAAGATTCTATTGGCCAACGGCCCGGGCAGATGCACAGGACTTGGTCCAACGCTGCGCTGGTTGCCAGCTCTTTGCAAATCAAAGCCACATGCCACCCACCGCCCTCCAAACAATCCCCATTACATGGCCCTTTGCGGTCTGGGGGCTCGACATGGTTGGAACCCACAAGAAAAAAATACTTATTGGTCATGGTGGATAAATTCACCAAATGGATAGAGGCCAAACCAGTTAAAACAGCCGAATCCGGACTGGTGATAGATTTCATATCCGGGGTTGTACACCGTTATGGCGTCCCCCACAACATCATCACTGATAATGGCACGAACTTCATGGCCGACGAGGTAAAACTCTGGTGCAGCAAAATGGGCATCAAGCTCGATTATGCCTCAGCCTATCACCCACAAACCAACGGTCAAGTCGAGCGAGCAAACGGTCTTATAATGAGCGGCATTAAACCTAGATTAGTGCGTTCTTTAACGGAGTCTAACACACACTGGGTAGAGGAGCTCGACTCCGTACTCCGGGGGCTGCGGACCACGCCGAATCGTAGTACCGGATATACACCTTTCTTTATGGTGTACGGCGCAGAGGCAGTCTTGCCCTGTGACATAATTCATAACTCACCTAGAGTGCGCATGTACGAAGAAAGATAAGCCGAGCTTGATCGGCAGGACAGTCTGGACACCTTGGAGGAGGAGCGCGATGTAGCCAAAGACCGTTCCGCATTTTATCAGCAACAGGCTCCCACATACCAAAGCAAAGAAGTACGGGCCAAAACTTATAACGTTGGCGAACTAGTTCTACGCCTGCCGGATAAGAAAAAGAACAAGCTCGAGCCCAAATGGGAAGGTCCCTTCATTATTGACCAAGTTCTGACCGGTGGAGCGTACTGACTGCGGGATGCATCAACTAGTCGACTCGAGCCGAAACCATGGAACTCGGCCAGGCTCCGAAGATTCTACGCCTAGCGCCGGACTCTATGTTAGTCCCCTCCCTTTGTCCATTTTTCACAAATGCATTATCTATCTTGTTTTCCTTTCTTTCTTTCTTTGCTTATTTCTCTAGGCCTTCAAGGGTCACCTTGTGCCTTGTTCGCACATGACAGATGCACTAGCTGCACTCTTCATACCTGGGGGCTTCTTTCACAGAAGCTTAAATTATTTATCTAGACTTCAGGCCCAACACATGTGTTATACTTCCGCATGTACCTTTTTTTCGCCATTATATGCATCGAGATGACTTAAGTTTTGGCCAAGCTGGGTTGCCTGGCTCTGGTATTTATGCCCTACGTTCCCGTTAATTCGGCTAGGGCATAAGGGGAGCACCTCTGCGATTGTTACTGTCGGGTCAGCCGGATGTGTACCTCAGACTGGGTGAAGCCGAAAGCTAGCATTCTTAAGGGAATATTCGGTCGGTGAACAAAAGATGATTTTTTATTTTTCATATCTGCCCCCAGATGTTTTTCCCGCGTTTCCTATCGCAGTCCGGACATGCACTTTAGGGCATGCTTGCCTAGGGAAAGGAACCCTTAACGGAACTATTCTCCCTCGAAGATGTTTCTTACTACCCATGTAATATAACATAACTAGTTGGTCACTTGTCTGATAAAGCACTAATGACCCCTACGCCTAGTCTCCACGCATACCCCTGTTCTTATATAACTGAGCGGGTATTCGGATACACTCCGGACTATTGGGCCCGGAGGCTGAAGCGAAAAGGTCCGCAACGACAAATGATCTACAATCTGGCTAGAAGGCATTATACATGTCACTTCAATTACATAGTCATGCAGGCTGACTAAATTCTTCTTCTATACCATCCAATAGGCGGTCTAGCTTACAATCCTGTTGGGAATACTTTGCGGCTAATTCTACTTGCCCATAAGCTAAGCTAATGAGAATCTCTTTTCCGTCGGGCCCCACAGGTCCGACCTCGGCCATGTGATTTGGGTCTGCTTTGGTATACCGCGTCTTCACCATGGCCCAGGCTTCTCTGGCACCCTGTTGGTAGGCGGATATCTTCCATAATCGGAAGCGCCGCCATGGTCCTTTGAGCTTCTCCGCAAGCTCCGCAACACCTTCTAGCAGGGAGATGGACGGCCACAAGGCCTGGGCAACACCCTGCATCACCTGCCGAACTTGTTCGTGCAGATGTGACAGCTCGGAAAGAAGATCACCCGCAGACCCGAGCATTTCCTCCGCGGGATGACCCGTCAGCATACCTACAGGCATAACGCTGTTAGTCGGCTTCTTCGCCGAATACCTTTAAAGGATTCGTTCAAGCACTTACTATAAATGCCTCTTCGAAGCCTCTTATTCTCCTTCTCGGAGTCCGCAAGCTGGCTCCGAACGTCTTTTAGTTCCACGTTCAGCCTTATATTGGCGTCTTGGAGATTGTTTTTCTCCCGCCTAACCTCAGTCAGCATGCGTTTGCCAGCTTCTAGCTGTCGCATAACATGCTGGTCCTCCGGATTTTCTCTGGATTCATCTGCAAAATCTATTGTTAGATTTGCAGCCACGCGGCGCACTATATGGTAACCATCATTTTTTAAAATGTTACCAACAGGAGGCTTTTTCTATTCCTGCAATGCGGCAATAGCGGGCCGCAGTTGGGTCTTGCATTCCTCCAGCTCCTGGGACAGCCTAGTATTCTTCTCTGTAAGAACCTGCACAATAAAGATGATCCTTAAATCAGTTCTGCTAACTGTTTCAAGTCTCAGGGGCTACTGATACATACAAATCGTCATATTCACTCACCCGTACATCCTTTACATACTGATCCATGAGAGGATTTAGATACATGAGAACGAAGAGATCACGAGCCGATTAAATATCACTTGAGCAAAGCACCGGTAAAATTTGGAGAATGATAGCTGAAAGCTGAGAATGAATAATCCCGAAATGATGGACTTCGGAGAATCAAACTGAAAAGACTCCTGAATTACTCCGGATGGGTGAAAATCTCACAAAATAAAACAATTATGAGAGGATGGCAGAGAATGGGGCGATATTTAAAAGAAACTCTTCTTCGGTCTCGAACTGCAGAGAATGACGATGAGGAATACCACCATGAATTATTGAGACACTCCGGTAGAATCAAAAGTGAAGAGATTGAGCCGACGATGAAAGAATTGTGAAAGATCTAGGAGAAGACATTTGACTGATGATAAATCATTCTTACGTCAAACTTTAAAAGGAATTTAGGATAGCTCCGGGAAAAATAAGAAGAGTCAGGTAAGATCCTGGGAAAAGACCTGTGGGTTAGGGCCCACTCAAAAGAAACACCGTTGAACGATTTAAAAGAGAGAATGCACCAGTTGAATTTAAATGACTCAAATAAGATAACAACCTCGAACTAGGTTGAACGGATCTTGAATGACAAGATGAGCCTTTTGAGAAAGCTTGAGCACGCCGGAACAAAAGAATAGTGAGAAGTGAATTATTATGAGGTGCACCGGTATGAGAAGGCATTGAAAAGAGGAAAGGGTAAGATCAACAAAGCTTGACTTGAAACCACCGGAGAAGATAAAAGAAACGAAGAATGATGAACTAGAAGCTCCGTTAGTATCTCCATGAGAATCACCGGATAAGAACATTGATTCAAAAGAAAGAAGAAACTTCACATGAATAAAAGGATGCTTGATTAAGAAATCTGAGTCCTTAAAGAAAAATAAGGGAGGGAGGGCGGGAAAAACAAAAGCAACTTGGGGACGGATGAAACAAACACCATTGAGAAGAAGTCATAATTGATCTTGCGGAAGTTGAAATGGTCGGATCCACTAGAAGAGAAGCACACTGGTTGAACAAGATTGACATGACAATCTCGATTATCATGAAGGATTTGTACTCACATAGGAGTATGAGAACACCACTTAGGAAAGGGATGGAATCAACATTTGACTTCGAAGCAACTCGAGTACCACAGCTCAAAACAAAAACAAAGGATTGGCTTGCGGAATAAGCCGGAACAAACATATGATAGAGATTTCGTCCGAAGTTTTCGTGGTGGGGCCTACACGGGCTCGATCGTACAACACCATCATGTACAAGGCAGTGCACATGACATACGAAGCGTCCCCGAGTCGGCATAGCCAAGGACTCTTTAAGACACAACGAGACCACTGTAAAACCGACCGTGAATAGGCGGACCACTAGACGTCGAACCCCAATTTCATATCATACATCTGTGGGAAAGATATCCTACGAGCTACTTGAATTCCCACTTATAAACTCCCGAAATTTTCCGGTTATGCAATCAGGTGTTGGGGATACAGGGGAAGCATAATATCTCACCCAAAACTAGCAAATCCTACATCCAGCTGTATCCATCCTTCAACACATAACCAAGAAACCTTCGGAAATCATCTACCTCAACCTTCGAAAAACATCCGTAATACGAGTTATGGCGATACTCCGGACTCCCGCCCCAGTACTGGGTGGCGTCGAGGTTATCTCACCAACGAACTGCATAAAAGAGATTTTCGATGTCGGCGTACTAAACTCAGGTATTCCAGAACTACAACGATAAAATTATGACGACAACACCTCAGAGCTCAACTCCCCGGGACACTTCCACAAAACCCCTGACAGGAGGCACCAAGACAATGTTCTCATCATAAAACCATCGGAACGATTCCAAGATACCCGCGTGATCCTAAATTTTTTTAGTGAAATTTGAGAAGAGAAGAGTCAAAACTCTACGTCAGGATGCCTTACCAGAGCGATGAGGGGACTGGGGAGTAAAAAGAATTCCTAAACTCTCCGATATATAAATCCTAAATGACTCAAAACATTTTTTCTAGAAACAACTCGGCCGCTAATAACGATCAAGCAATGGGGATCCTAAGGTCGGGGAAGGCTCTGAATACCAACTTGTAACGCCCTCGATGGGCTATATCTCCCACGTGTCGAAGCACGACTTAGAGGCATAACCGCATTGAAAGCAATGTCGCAAGTGAGGTAATATTCGCAAACAACCCATGTAATACATAAGGGAAAAGAGATACATAGTTGGCTTACAATCGCCACTTCACACAATTACATGAATAAAGCATTACAACAACCAGATACAGTCAAGGTCCGTCTATGGAACCAAAATAAAAGAAGAACCCCAAATGCGACACGGTCCCCGATCGACCCCAACTGGGCTCCACTACTGATCAACTAGAACGAAACAACACAAAGGACAAGATCTTCATCGAGCTCCTCCTGAGCTTGGTTGCGTCAACTTCTCGGTCTCATCGGCACCTGCAAACTGGTTTTGGAAGTATCTCTGAGCCACGGGGACTCAGCAATCTCGCACCCTCGCGATCAAGACTATTTAAGCTTATGGGTAAGGTAAAAGGTATGGTGGAGCTGCAGCAAGCGACTAGCATATATGGTGGCTAACATACGCAAATGAGAGCGAGAAGAGAAGGCAAAGCACGGTCGATAAAAGTATGATCAAGAAGTGATCCTAAAACAACCTACGTCAAGCATAACTCCAACACCGTGTTCACCTCCCGAACCCGCCGGAAAGAGACCATCACGGTAACACACGCTCTTGATTCATTTTAAGTAAGGTCAAGTTCAGGTTTTCTACAACCGGACATTAACAAATTCCCATCTGCCCATAACCGCAGGCACGGCTTTCGAAAGTTCAAATCCCTGTAGGGGTGTCCCAACTTAGCCCATCACAAGCTCTCACGGTCAACGAAGGAATATACCTCCTCCCGAGACATTCCGATCAGACTCGGTATCCCGGTTCTACAAGACATTTTGAAAGGGTAAAACTAAACCAGCAACACCGCCTGAATGTGCCGACAAATCCCGATAGGAGTTGCACATATCTCTTTCTCAGGGCACACCGGATCGTCCAAACTTCCGGTAGGCCAGCCCCGAGTTGCCCCTGGTGGCCACCGGCGGCTGACAAGTTGGACCAACACTTAGAGGAGCACTGGCCCGGGGGGGGGTAAAATAATGATGACCCTCAGGAGCGCAACTCCCAAGGGAAAAGAAAAGGCTAGGTGGCAAATGGTAAAACCAATGTTGGGCATTGCTGGAAGAGCTTTACTTAAGGCGAACTGTCAAGGGGTTTCCATAATAGCCCAACCACGTAAGGAACGCAAAATCCGGGAACATAACACCGATATGACGGAAACTAGGGCGGCATGAGTGGAACAAAACACCAGGCAGAAGGCCGAGCCTTCCACCCTTTACCAAGTATATAGATGCATTAATTAAATAAGATATATTGTGATATCCCAACAAGTAAACATGTTCCAACAAGGAACAACATCTCCATGTTCCAACAAGGAACAAACTTCAATCTTCACCTGCAACTAACAACGCTATAAGAGGGGCTGAGCAAAGCGGTAACATAGCCAAACAATGGTTTGCTAGGACAAGGTGAGTTAGAGGCTTGGTTCAACAACATGGGAGGCATGATAAGCAAGTGGTAGGAATCGCAACATAGGCATAGCAAAAGAGCGAGCAACTAAGCAAGCAAAGATAGAAGTGATTTTGAGGGTATGATCATCTTGCCTGAAATCCCGCAAGGAAGAAGAACGAGTCCATGAAGAAGACAAACGGAACGTAGACGGATGGGTCCTCACAAACACGACGTTAAAGGAACCAACCCGAAGAAGAAAACACCGGAAAAGAAGCACACAACATAGTAAACAACCAACACATGAACATGATATGATATGCGGGATGCGGTATGCGATGCATATGCATGATTGGACAAGGAATGAATGAACCTTGCCTCAACTTGGAAAACCAAGGGTGCCACTAGAAAGATGAGATGAAATCGCTTGAAAACGATATAAAGATCACCGGAAACAGAGTTACGGTTTGGAAATGGCAAGCAATTCAAACATGGCACCGGTCTGCGATTTACAGCAAGTAGCCAACTAAATGCAATGAGATGAACAAGCTACAGCACCCAAACATGACAACAAAATACATGGCAGGGATGCATTCATGATGCTTAACAAAACTCTAGCACTGAGCTATGGCCAATTCATCCATTAATAGGTTCAAACAAGCATGGCAAAAATGCATATGGCAAACAGATCTCAGACTTAGTGAAATTAACACTTGTCTGGAATTTCAGATCAGGTAGCCCTCTTCGGAGCAACAAAACTACATGCTATGGGACCTGAACATGGCAAAGTAAAGTATGGCACGCAGCTACTCAAAGAGCTTAACAAAAGTCCCTTAGTGACCTTGAGCCAAAAGGGATCAGAAAATAAAATTGCAAGCATGTGAACATGGCGAAACATAATCAGTTTTCAGACTTAGTAAAAACTTGAGCATGCTGAAACATAACTCAAGTAGGCATGTTTACGAGCTCGATGCACTCACTACGGTGCAAGTCATAATAAGCTAAGCATACACCCATTAAGAACACACAAAATGCAAGCTAGACATGGCAAGAACAATAGCATAGCATGCACGGATCAACTACAACATCATCGGCAAAATTGCAAACAAGTTGACAATCTGCCCAGATTCACAAAGTAGCAAAAGTAGAGCTCGATTGACTCAAGCTAGGGTGCTCCATAATTGCAAACAAAGACATGGATGGATAGAGCACTACAAGGTCAACAAAACATCCTTACCGATCATCCTCAAAAGAGGCACGGATCGCTAGGAAACAACATGAACATATGGCATAATGAGATAAATAGTCCAAGGACTTAGTGGAAATGCCATGTCCCTGAAATCAGCATTAACGAATGCTCCACTTTGCAAGCTCGTGCTAGTCACCACACACATCACAAAAATACATGGGTTGCACCTCCGGAAAGATGGCAAAACCCTTAACAAAACATATGCAGAGCTCATGGGCATATCATGCACACAATAATCATGGCAAAAGTGACAAATAACTAAATGGAGCAGCAGATCTGACAATTATCTCAAGTGGCACTCTTCTAGCAGCATTTCGGGCATCAAGATGAACTCAAATGAAAATGATGCAAAGAGATGAAATGATTTACTCTCTAAGACGAACATTTTGATATGCTATATGCATGAATCGGAGCTATGGATGCAAAGTTACGGCACGATGAACATAGGCATGTGAATCTGGGAATTTCGGGGACTTCGAAGAAATAGACCTCGGGTGAAAAGTGATCAACGGGCGTTTGGGCCGAATCGGCGATGAGGCGGGCCGGCGCTGTAGCTGGGCCTGGGAGGCCGAGGCCCACGTGGCCTGCGCGCGGTCAACGCAAGGGAGGTCGTCCTCCTCCCGATCCCGCCTGGATTGGGGAGGCAGGAGGCGGCGGCGGAGCCGGCGCTGCTCCGGTGAGCTCAGGGCGTGGGGAGGCCGGAGGCGACTCGGGGGGCCCGGATCTGGCGGCGGGTGGCCGGATCCGGCCATCTCCGGCGATTGGCGGCGGCAGGGAAGCAAGGGTGAGGTGGCGGGGAGCCTTGGCGACGAAGCTCCGGTGGCTGGAGACAACGATGGGCGGCGCGGCAGAGGAAGTCTCCGGCGAAGGCGGCGGGGCACAAGATCCGGCGGGCGCGAGCGCGGGCTTGCAGTCACCGCGGGCAGGGCGCGAGGCGGCGATGCGGAACGGGGTCCCGGCGTGGCGGCGCGTGGAAAATCCGGTGGAGGTCCGACGAAAGTCCGGCGAACAAGAGACGAGGCTGCGGTGCGGGCACGCGCCCGCGGGCGGCGGCGGCGACGACCGGGCCCGTGCGGGCCCGCGATGGGATCCGTGGGCCGGCGCGGTGGAGGAGAGTGGCGGTGACAGGTGGCGCAAGGGGAGTGGTCGAGCGGGGCGGCGGCGCTGACGTGGCATGCCCTCATTGGGCGGAGTGAGGTGGAAGCTGGACGTGTCCGGCGGGCACGGACATGTCCGGCGGCAGAGTGGGAAGAAGCTAGGGTTCGGACTGCGCGAAAAATCGGGGAGAGACACATATTTATAGGTAGAGGGAGCTAGGAGAGTCCAAATGAGGTGCGGTTTTCGGCCACGCGATCGTGATCGAACGCTCTAGGTGATGGAGAGGGTTTTGGTGGGTTTTGGGCCATCTTGGAAGGGTGTTGGGCTGCAACACTCACGAGGCCTTTTCGGTCCCTTGGTTAACCGTTGGAGCATCAAACGAAGTCCAAATGGTATGAAACTTGACAGGCGGTCTACCGGTAGTAAACCAAGGCCGCTTGGCAAGTCTCGGTCCAATCCGAAAATGTTTAACACCCGCACACGAATGAAAGGTAGAAATGACCACCGGAGGAGAACGAAGCGCCGGAATGCAAAATGGACAACGGGGAAAAAGCTCGGATGCATGAGACGAACACGTATGCAAATGAAATGCACATGATGACATGATATGCAATGCATGACATGCAAGCAATGACAAGGCAACAACCGTGAATAACAGGAAGACACGTGGCACATCGGTCTCGGGGCATTACAGTAAGCAAGGCCTTCCGTACAAGATTCTATTGGCCAACGGCCCGGGCAGATGCACAGGACTTGGTCCAACGCTGCGCCGGTTGCCAGCTCTTTGCAAATCAAAGCCACATGCCACCCACCGCCCTCCAAACAATCCCCATTACATGGCCCTTTGCGGTCTGGGGGCTCGACATGGTTGGACCCCTTAAAGGGGGAACCCACAAGAAAAAAATACTTATTGGTCATGGTGGATAAATTCACCAAATGGATAGAGGCCAAACCACCTAAAACAGCCGAATCCGGACCGGTGATAGATTTCATATCCGGGGTTGTACACCGTTATGGCGTCCCCCACAACATCATCACTGATAATGGCACGAACTTCACGGCCGACGAGGTAAAACTCTGGTGCAGCAAAATGGGCATCAAGCTCGATTATGCCTCAGCCTATCACCCACAAACCAACGGTCAAGTCGAGCGAGCAAACGATCTTATAATGAGCGGCATTAAACCTAGATTAGTGCGTTCTTTAACGGAGTCTAACACACACTGGGTAGAGGAGCTCGACTCCGTACTCCGGGGGCTGCGGACCACGCCGAATCGTAGTACCGGATATACACCTTTCTTTATGGTGTACGGCGCAGAGGCAGTCTTGCCCTGTGACATAATTCATAACTCACCTAGAGTGCGCATGTACGAAGAAAGAGAAGCCGAGCTCGATCGGCAGGACAGTCTGGACACCTTGGAGGAGGAGCGCGACGTAGCCAAAGCCCATTCCGCATTTTATCAGCAACAGGCTCGCACATACCAAAGCAAAGAAGTATGAGCCAAAACTTATAACGTTGGCGAACTAGTTCTACGCCTGCCGGATAAGAAAAAGAACAAGCTCGATCCCAAATGGGAAGGTCCCTTCATTATTGACCAAGTTCTGACCGGTGGAGCGTACCGACTGCGGGATGCATCGACTAGTCGACTCGAGCCAAAACCATGGAACGCGGCCAGGCTCCGAAGATTCTACGCCTAGCGCCGGACTCTATGTTAGTCCCCTCCCTTTGTCCATTTTTCACAAATGCATTATCTATCTTGTTTTCCTTCCTTTCTTTCTTTGCTTATTTCTCTAGGCCTTCAAGGGTCGCCTTGTGCCTTGTTCGCACATGACAGATGCGCTAGCCGCACTCTTCATACCTGTGGGCTTCTTTCACAGAAGCTTAAATTATTTATCCAGACTTCAGGCCCAACACATGCGTTATACTTCCGCATGTACCTTTTTTTCGCCATTATATGCGTCGATATGACTTAAGTTTTGGCCAAGCTGGGTTGCCTAGCTCTTGTATTTATGCCCTACGTTCCCGTTAATTCGGCTAGGGCATAAGGGGAGCACCTCTGCGATTGTTACTGCCGGGCCAGCCGGATGTGTACCTCAGACTGGGTGAAGCCGAAAGCTAGCATTCTTAAGGGAATATTCGGTCGGTGAACAAAAGATGATTTTTTATTTTTCATATCTGCCCCCAGATGTTTTTCCCGCGTTTCCTATCGCAGTCCAAACATGCACTTTAGGGTATGCTTGCCCAGGGAAAGGAACCCTTAACGGAACTATTCTCCCTGGAAGATGTTTCTTACTACCCATGTAATATAACATAACTAGTTGGTCACTTGTCTGATAAAGCACTAATGACCCCTACGCCTAGTCTCCACGCATACCCCTGTTCTTATATAACTGAGAGGGTATTCGGATACACTCCGGACTATTGGGCCCGGAGGCTGAAGTGAAAAGGTCCGCAACGACAAATGATCTACAATCCGGCTAGAAGGCATTATACATGTCACTTCAATTACATAGTCATGCAGGCTGACTAAATTCTTCTTCTATACCATCCAATAGGCGGTCTAGCTTACAATCATGTTGGGAATACTTTGCGGCTAATTCTACTTGCCCATAAGCTAAGCTAACGGGAATCTCTTTTCCGTCGGGCCCCACAGGTCCGACCTCGGCCATGTGATTTGGGTCTGCTTTGGTATACCGCGTCTTCACCATGGCCCAGGCTTCTCTGGCACCCTGTCGGTAGGCTGATATCTTCCATAATCGGAAGCGCCGCCGTGCTCCTTTGAGCTTCTCCGCAAGCTCCGCAACACCCTCTGGCAGGGAGATGGACGGCCACAAGGCCTGGGCAACACCCTGCATCACCTGCCGAACTTGTTCGTGCAGATGTGACAGCTCGGAAAGAAGATCACCCGCAGACCCGAGCATTTCCTCGGCGGGACGACCCGCAGCATACCTACAGGCATAACGCTGTTAGTCGGCTTCTTTGCCGAATACCTTTAAAGGATTCGTTCAAGCACTTACTATAAATGCCGCGTCGAAGCCTCTTATTCTCCTTCTCGGAGTCCGCAAGCTGGCTCCGAACGTCTTTTAGTTCCACGTTCAGCCTTATATTGGCGTCTTGGAGATTGTTTTTCTCCCGCCTAACCTCAGTCAGCATGCGTTTGCCAGCTTCTAGCTGCCGCATAACATGCTGGTCCTCCGGATTTTCTCTGGATTCGTCTGCAAAATCTATTGTTAGATTTGCAGCCACGCCGCGCACTATATGGTAACCATCATTTTTTAAAATGTTACCAACAGGAGGCTTTTTCTGTTCCTGCAATGCGGCAATAGCGGCCCGCAGTTGGGTCTTGCATTCCTCCAGCTCCTGGGACAGCCTAGTATTCTTCTCTGTAAGAACCTGCACAATAAAGATGATCCTTAAATCAGTTCTGCTAACTGTTTCAAGTCTCAGGGGCTACTGATACATACAAATCGTCATATTCACTCACCCGTACATTCTTTACATACTGATCCATGGCTCTGGCTAGACCATCTTGAGCGGCACGGAGGTACGCCTCTCCAGAATTAAAGGCATCAAACGCCTCTGGTGAGAAACAAGCGTCACGGAGTACGGCCCGGCGGCGCCTATGATTCATGGCGATTTCCACTTCCGAGTTTGTAACAGATAACCTATCCGCATCCTCTATAGGGGGATTATCCGGCGCCTGCCCCATATCGGCTTCTGCCTCCGTGTCCGGTCCTGGTGCCTGACTGGTGGAAGCGTGATCGGCGACATCGCCGGACATATTCCGGCGAGCGTTTTTTCTGTTAAAGAAACACGGGCGTCATTATATTTTGAAAAACACGACAACCACGGAGCGGGGTTTGTTGTACCTTTGCGCCGGCGTCTCCGTCCTAACCGCCTTCCTTTTTGGCCTACCCTGCCTCGATGCCTCCTATTGGCGCGTTGCTGCAGGGCGTCCCGAATGCCTTCCCTATAAAAAAGGCCATGTGAACATGGTGGGTGAAGTGTCCAAAAGGGGGTCCTACTTTTTTGAGTTGGGACTTTTCGGTTTTTCTTACATGCGATGCAGGGAGCAATCCGGGATTGTCAGCCGTAATGGCCACCATGGCATCGTCGCAGCTCAACATAGAACTGCCGATTTGTCAGCTCCACGGAGATAACCGGATCTTCTTCGAGTCCAGAGTCGAGGGCCCGGTCAGGGTCCTCCGGTTATGGAGAAGGGCTGCTGACCTCCTTTATGGCCTTTCGCAGTTCCTACTATAAATTGGCAAGGTGAATACCTACAATGAAAAACGTGGGAAGATGGAAATAAGGGGATATAGCTTACCCAGCTTGGAGGATTGTACATGGAGAATCCGTCCCGTGGCTTGATGCGGGTGAACTCCTCCTCCTCTCCCTTGAACAGTTCGGATAGAATTTTGGCTAATGCGGTAGCATCGCCCGGACCCTTACGCCCATAGCGGGTGGCGTCATCCTCTCCGTTGAAACACCACAAGGGGTGCCCACGATATTGAAGTGGTTGCACTCCCCGCATTATGCAAATCAACATAACTTCGGTTATTGTCAATCCTGACTGAGCCAGTGCCTTAATCCGGTTCATCAGATAGAGGACTTCTCTGTCGTCTTCCACCTGTGGCTCCGTGGGCGCCAACTTCGGCGCTTCTTCAGAGGAGCATTGCTGAACTCAGGAAGACCCTACCGAACAGGGTCCGGAAGGGGAACGTCCTCCATATAAAACCATTCTGAAGGCCAGTCTTCGGACGGCTTCTTCGGGGTACCGGACAGATATCCGGTATCGGCGTGCGCCATACTTCGGCTCCGCCCACTTGATAAAGTGATTCCCTCTGTGTGCGAGGAACGAGGCAAAATAGCCTTTTCCACAGCTCAAAGTGAGCCTCGCAGCCCAGGAACAACTCGCAGACGGCAACGTAGCCAGCAATGTGTAGGATGGAGGCAGGGGTGAGATTGTGTAGTTGGAGGCCGTAGAACTCCAGGAGCCCGCGGAGGAACGGATGAATTGGAAATCCGAGTCCCCTTAGTAAGTAAGGAACAAGGCAAACCCATTCCCCCATGGAGGGACAGGGAAAGTTCTCTGCCTGCTCCCCGCCATTGTAGGTGGCGAGCCCGGCTTGAACGGGCACCATGCATGCTGGAGGAAGAAATCCTTTGGTCTGCAGTTCGACCAATCAACTATGTGGGACTGAACACCTCTCCCAATCACCAAGCTTAGGGCTACAGGGGCGGGAGGAGGAGCTGCAGAGGTCAGCCATGCTTGAATGGATCTTTCTGAAACGCGCTCTGATGGATTCTCGCTGAGGGGAGGAAGGTGTGGATCGGATCTAAGAATCCCTATCTCTTTAATAGACAATTTATTTATTTGGCTGGGGGGGCGAATGTAAAAAACGCCTTGGCGCCTCGTATTCAGTCGCCACCTGGGAGATAGCCCTTACTGGGCACAAAAGCCAAGAGGTTCAGCATTTATGGAGCCGGAAACTACTTACGCACACTTGAAGATCGGAGAAGAATCCGCCTTGCAATGCCGAAGACAATACTGCGTGCCGGACTTATCGTCATTGAAGCCTGGTTCGGGGGCTACTGAGGGAGTCCTGGATTAGGGGGTCTCCGAATAGCCGGATTATATCCTTTGGCCGGACTGTTGGACTATGAAGATACAAGATTGAAGACTTCGTCCCGTGTCCGGATGGGACTCTACTTGGCGTGGAAGGCAAGCTAGGCAGTACGGATATGTATATCTCCTCCTCTGTAACCGACCTTGTGTAACCCTAGCCCCCTCCGGTGTCTATATAAACCGGAGGGTTTAGTCCGTATGACAACATACAATCATACCATAGGCTAGCTTCTAGGGTTTAGCCTCTCTGATCTCGTGGTAGATCTACTCTTGTACTACCCATATCATCAATATTAATCAAGAAGAACGTAGGGTTTTACCTCCATCAAGAGGGCCCGAACTTGGATAAAACATCATGTCCCCTGCCTCCTGTTACCATCCGCCTTAGACGCACAGTTTGGGACCCCCTACCCGAGATCCGCCGATTTTGACACCGACAATGACGCCGAGGCCATCGCGCAGTGGAATGAGGACGAGATCCGTCGGCAGCGGGTTCTGGAGCGTGAGCATGCCCCCATGCTTCAAACGCTCAGAGAAAGGGCCAACACAGCTTTGGGCAACATCTGCGAGGCTGCCGCTAAGGAGCCGCACGAGGTCAACTACGCCGGCAACCTCCAGTTTTTCACCGATGTGGTGACGCTTCTGGAGAACTGCTCCGAAAGGTCTCGTTGGCTTGTCGAAGAGAGGAGCCGGGCCTTGCTCGGGCGTGCATTCTCCCGCGTCTTCAGCTATCTGCTAGACGGGGACCCCCACTTTTACTTCGATGCTGCCATTGCACCCGTGCCCATAGCCGCCAGGGGTGCCCTGGCGCAATGGGTGGAGGGCAATGTGGACGCCCTCATCAGGGCCTTTGCGTCTGATGATGATGGCGTGGTCGTGGCCACTAATGAAGGCGGTGTTGTGGACGAGCCTGACGCTGACGGAGATGCTAGCGGCGGCGGCAATGTCAACGATGCCAGTGCTGCCTCCACGGATTCCCAAGAAGACATGGTGAGTGATATGTCCGACTGGCCGCATGTCACTGCTGTTTATCCTGCACGAAGAAGGTCCGGGCTTGGCCCTGAAGAATGTAAGAGCATTTTGGGAGGGGTAGCCCCTCATGTAAAGGTTTGCAATTAGTACCCTGGTAAGTATAACGTTGCGTGTGAACTTAGCAGCTGGCCTGGTGATGAGTTAGCGGACTTGTGTACCTTCCGACCCTGACGAGTCTTGAGCGGGCCTGCGGGGGCCGCCGTACCTCAGCTGTCGCCTGATTAACTTGTAGATTCCGTGATGAGGACCTCCGGAGAGGGTGCGGCAACAACGGTCCCGTCTCACGAGGGGCTCGCGAGGGGGGGGGGCAGTCGACGCTAACTTTGGACGCAAAGCCGAAACCAGAACGCGAGAGATTGCTTGAACGAGACTAAACACCGCTTCCCCCAAACACATGCAAGCATCGAGCTCAAATCCGACTTAAATCCAAATCGAAGAACTCACCAACAAGGAAAGGCAAAAGCAAAAGGCCGCGTCCGGCACCTAGTCTAGTCTTCGACGTCTTCTCACCAGCGCGGAGCTAAGTGCTGCCACTGGGCGTGGGCGGGAGCCCCCGAGGCCCGAGGGCGGCTCTCCGGAGACTCCAGGGTGTGTACAGCCCCACTCATTATTATGTGAGAGTGTCACGGGCGGCGAGCTTCACAGGCACTGGGCCTTCTTCACAGGTACCGGCCTTGCTTCATATCGCCAGACGAGGGCCCCGCCTTGTGCCACACTCTGCCGCCATCGACGGAGACCGGAAACCAGGAGGACGCCAATGAGGCAGAGCGGTCACCAACGGTTCCCCCGATGACCACGGGTCCCCTGCCGGGGGCAGGCCCTGGGGCACCTCCCCGGCAGTGGGCCTACCTCCTGAGAACGCCTTGCTCTGACCGTCGTGGGGACGAACCCGAATCTCGGCCCCTCTCCTGAAGCCCCCTGCGCCCTCCTCCTGAGGGGTATGAGGCTACAGAATTGGGGCAGCCACCTGCCGCGGAGACCTGTATCTCCTGCGACCCATGGTTAGCATAAGCTTGCTCCCGAGGGATGAGTGGTACCCGATAGTTGCCACCGCCGGTGCGGTTGTCGAGGCTCACCTGGGGTTCCTGAAAGAGCTCAGCTTCTGGCATCTCCTCGTCCCAGCCTGGCCCGAGGAATGAGCCATGATCTTCTTCCAGCGCGCACCCCTGATCCACCATGCGGGGCACATAAGCTTCTGGGGCCACCGCCTCGTGCGCCTCGCCGTAGCACCCTGTATGCCATGCAGCCTGGCTTGGAGCGCCGTCTTGGGGGTGATGGTGCGGCGGTCCGTTGAGGCTGAAGGCCACGTCGTGCATCCCTTTGCTGGCCTAAGAGGGGGCTGGCGTGACTTGTCGCCCGGTGCCGGCTGAGGTGTTGGCGCTGGACGGGCCCTGGAGTCCACTAGAAGTCGCGTGCGTGCGCACGATGCCACCATGCAGCCCGCCTTGGGTCGAGGGTGGCAGCTGGACACAGAAAGGAGGTGTTCCTGAGGCGGCAGCGTCCAGGAGCTCAGCTACTCGCTCCATCAACACGTCGCAACCGCCCTCCAGCAGTCGGCACCATAGCAGCTCTCGGGCCACCGTGAGCACGGCCCTGGAATTCGCTTGCTCCTGTCGGGTGTACGGCGCTGTGGCTGCGGCATGGTCTGAGGCCCTTGCTGCGGCCCGCACCTACCGTGGTGTGAGGGCAGGCGGCGTATGGCCGCGTCGCCCGCGCCCCGCAGCGCCCTGCGGAGCGCGGGCTGCCTGAGCCGCAAGGTTGAGGTCGCCCTGGGATGGTGCCACGGCGTGGGCGGGCCATGCTGCCCAGCGGTCAGTGTTGGCTGTCGGGTCGCTTGACATCTGAACGGCGAGGTGACGGAACGTGATGGGGAGGAAGAAAGATTCCGGCGCACCCCTACCTGGCGCGCCAAATGTTGGATTTCTGGTTCCAGCAGACCCTTGAGGTTCGAACACTAGGGTGCGCACGAAGATCTCTCCCCTACCGATCTACGTCCAATCTCCTCGCATGATTTAAGCTGGAGACAACGAACAACACGAAGGACACGAGGTTTATACTGGTTCAGGTCACCGTTGTGGTGTAATACCCTACTCCACTGTGTGGTGTGGTGGATTGCCTCAGGGGCTGATGATGAACAGTACAAGGGAAGAACAGCCTCGCGAGAGGTGTTCTGGAGCTGGTGCGATGAACTTCTAGGGTGAGTTCAGTCGCCTCTCTCTCTCTCTCTGCTAGGACTCTACCAGATTTCTCTCTCTCCCCTCCCTCTGTGGTGGCTAGTCCTACTTATAGAGGCCCTTGGCCTCTCCCCAAATAATGAGCGGGAAGGGCGCCGACACTTGGCCATTTTGAAGGGGAACATATAGTACAAGTTATCCTGACCAAAGGTGATCTTTGGCTGCCAAAAGCTCTGGTGATGACACCGTCTTGGGCTCCATGATGACCTCCGTCGTACCGCTCTGCTGGTCTTGGTCTCGTTGCACCGGAATGGCAAACTTTGCCCGATGCCTTGGCCTGTGCTTGCCCCCTTTGCACCAAAGGGAAACAAGGACACTGCGCAGGCCGGCGCCCGCCTGGCGCCTGCCTGGTCTCGATCGTCATGGCTTGCGTCACGGGTTCCTCGCGAGGTACCCCTGTCTTGATCTCTCCGCCTCCTCGCGAGCCTGCCTGATGAGGCTGCTTCTGAGGAAGCTTCCTGCCGTCCGTCCCGCGAGGCATGGCCCCTCGTGAGGATCTTGAGCTTGTGCTGATGAAGATGGGCCGCGCTGGGCCCCCACTTGAGCCACGCATATAACACCCTCGATGCGACTATATCTCCCACATGTCGAGGCACGACTTAGAGGCATAATCGCATTGAAGGCATATGTCGCAAGTTAGGCAATCTTCACAACATCCCATGTAATATATATGTAATAAAAGGGGAGATAACATAATTGGCTTACACTCACCACGTCAATCAAGTACATAAATAACATTACATCAACCAAACACTCATGGCCCGACTACGGCGCCAAAATAAAAGATAACCCAATAAGCGACACGGTCCCGATCACCCCCAACCGGGCACCACTACTGATCATCAGGAAAGGAAACATAGTAACATTGAGAGTCCTCGTCGAACTCCCACTTGAGCTCAAGCGCGTCTCCTGGAGTGGAATCATCAGGCCCTGCATCTGGTGTAATAGTAATCTATGAGCCACAGGGACTCAGCAATCTCGCACCCTCGCGATCAAGACTATTTAAGCTTATAGGTAAGGCAAGGTAAAAAAAATATGTGGACTGCAGCAAGCGACTAGCATATATGGTGGCTAACTTTTTCGCAAAAGAGAGCGAGAAGAGGAGGCAAAGCGCGAGCGAGAAACTAGAGGGCAACCTGCGCAAACATTACTCCAATACCGTGTCCACTTCCCGGACTCCGCTGAGAAGAGGCCATCAAGGTAACACACTCAGTTGATTCATTTTAATTAAGTTAAGGTTCAAGTTATCTACAACTGGACATTAACAAATTCCCATCTCCCCATAACCGCGGGCACAGCTTTCGAAAGTTCAATTCCCTGCAGGGGTGTCCCAACTTAGCCCATGACAAGCTCTCACGGTCAACGAAGGAATAGACCTCCTCCCAAGACGTTCCAATCAGACTCGGTATCTCGGTTCTTCAAGACAACTCCGACAATGGTAAAACAAGTCCAACAACACCACCCGCTGTGCCAACAAATCCCGATAGGAGCTGCACATATCTCGTTCTCAGGGCACACCGGATAAGCTAAGCGTACGGGAGCCAACGTAACCCAAGTTGCCAAGGGACGGCCCCGCACGATGCTCTAGGTTGGACCAACACTTAGAGAAGCACTGGCCCAGGGGGGTCTAAAATAAGATGACCCTTGAGTCCGCGAAACCCAAGGGAAAAAGGCTAGGTGGCAAATGGTAAAACCAAGGTTGGGCATTGCTGGGGGAGTTTTATTCAAGGCGGACTATCAAGGGGTTCCCATTATAACCCAACCGCGTAAGAAATGCCAAATCTGGGAACATAACACCGATATGACGGAAAACTAGGGCGGCAAGAGTGGAACAAAACACTAGGCGAGAGGCCGAGCCTTCCACCCTTTACCAAGTATATAGATGCATTAAGATAACATGGAAATATAATGATATCCCAACAAGTAAATAAATGTTCCAACAAGGAACGGCCTCCAATCTTCACCTGCAACTAGCAACGCTATAAAGAGGGCTGAGCAAAGCGGTAACATAGCCAATCAACGGTTTGCTAGGACATGGTGGGTTAGAGGTTTGACATGGCAATTTGGGAGGCTTGAAAGCAAGTGGTAGGCATCGTAGCATTGGCATAGCAAAAGAGCGAGCAATCTAGCATAGCAAAGATAGTAGTGATTTCGAGGGTATGATCATCTTGCCTGCAAAGTTGTCAGAGTTGACTGGATCCTCGAAAGAAAACTCAACGGGCTCCTCGTTAGCGAACTCGTCTCCCGGCTCTACCAAAACAAGACAAACAAGCAACAAGGACACAATCAACCACGTGCAAGGATCAAACAATATGATGCAAAGATGATGTGCTATGCGGGATGCGATGCGGGATGCATATGCAAGATGTGACAAGAGATGCATGAACCTGGCCTCAACTTGAAAATCCAAGTGTGCCACTGGAAAGATGAGATGAAATCGCTTGAAAACGATATAAAGAACACCGGAATCGGAGTTACGGTTTGGAAATGGCAAGCAATTCAAATATGACACCGGTTTGCGATTTACAGCAAGTAGCCATCTAAATGCAACGAAATGAACATGCTACAGCACCCAAACATGACAACAAAATACATGGCAGGGATGCATTCATGATGCTTAACAAAAGTCTAGCACTAATCTACGGCCAAGTCATCCATTAACAGGTTCAAACAAGCATGGCAAAAATGCATATGGCAAACAGATCTCAGACTTAGTGAAATTAACACTTGTCTGGAATTTCAGATCAGGTAGCCCTCTTCAAAGCAAAAAAACTACATGCTACAGGACCTGAACATGGCAAAGTAAAGCATGTCATGGAGCTACTCAAAGAGCTTAACAAAAGTCCCTTAGTGACCTTGAGCCAAAAGGGATCAGAAAATACAATTGCAAGCATGTGAACATGGCAAAACATAATCAGTTTTCAGACTTAGTGAAAACTGGAGCATGCTGAAACATTACTCAAGTAGGCATGTTTACGAGCTCGATGCACTCACTACGTTGCAAGTCATAACAAGCTAAGCATACAACCATTAAGAACACACAAGGTGCAAGCTAGACATGGCAAGAACAATAGCATAGCATGCACGGATCAACTACAACATCATCGGCAAAATTGCAAACAAGTTGACAATCTGCCTAGATTCACAAAGTAGCAAAAGTAGAGCTCGATTGACTCAAGCTAGGGTGCTCCATAATTGCAAACAAAGATATGAATGGATAGAGCACTACAAGGTTAACAAAACATCCTTATTGATCATCCTCAAAAGAGGCACGGATCACTAGGAAACAACACGAACATATGACAACATGAGATAAACAGATCAAGGACTTAGTGGAAATGCTAAGTCCCTGAAATCAGAATTAACAAGTGCACCACTTTGCAAGCTTGTGCTAGCCACCACACACATCACAAAAATACATGGGTTGTACCTCTGGAAAGATGACAAAACCCTTAACAAAACATATGTAGAGCATCAGGGCATATCATGCACACAATAATCATGGCAAAAATGACAAAAAGCTAAACGGAGTAGCAGATCTGACAATTATCTCAAGTAGCCCTTTTCTAATAGCATTTCGGGCGTCAAGATGAACTCAAATGAAAATGATGCAATGGAATGAAATGATGTACTCTCCGAGATGAACATTTTGATATGCTATATGCATGAATCGGAGTTACGGATGCAAAGTTACGAGGCTATGAACAGGAGCACTTGGGCTAGGAAATCCGAGGACTTAGAAGAAATTTGACCTAGGGTTTACTGTTCACGGCCAGATCTGGATCGGCAAAAAACACTGTAGCAGCGGCGCGGAAGTCGAGGATGGCCGGACTTGGCGGGCTCGCCGGCCGGAGGAGGCCGATGGGGATCGCCGGCGTGCTCTCGCCGGAGCACGGGACGGCGGGCGCGGCGTCGGGGTGGCAAGGGCGGCGCGGCCGCGGGCGATGGCGACGGCCGGTCTGTGACCGAGGCGGAGGTGGCGGCGTGCGGCGATGGCAGGCGGCGGCGCGGTGCCGGCGCGGTGGCGGCGGGGATCCGGCGAGCGGCGCGGGAGGAAGGAGGAGGTCGGGCGGCGGCGGAGAAGACCCGGGCCCCGGGGGCTCTCCTCGGGCCCGGCGGGCCGCGGGCGGCGGTGGAGGCGATATGCCACGTGGCAGGCGGTGGTTGGCGGAGGCGGAGTGTCCGGCGCGGTGCGGACAATGTCCTTCTGCGCGGAGGTGATTTTTAGGGTTTCGGGGAGGGGGATCCGAGATTTTCGAGGAGGACCTATTTATAGGCATAGAGGGAGCTAGGAGAGTCCAAATGTGGTGCGGTTTTCGGCCACGCGATCGTGATCGAACGCTCTAGATGATGGAGCAGATTTAGGTGGGTTTTGGGACAAATTGGAGGGGTGTTGGGCTGCAACACACACGAGGCCTTTTCGGTCCCTCGGTTAACCGTTGGAGTATCAAATGAAGTCCAAATGATACGAAACTTGACAGGCGGTCTACCGGTAGTAAACCAAGGCCTGTTTGGCAAGTCTCGGTCCAATCCGGAAATGTTTAATCCCCACACATGAAAGAAAGGTTGAAATGACCACCGGAGGAGAACGAAGCGCCGGAATGCAAAATGGACAACGGGGAAAATGCTCGAATGCATGAGACGAACACGTATGCAAATGCAATGCACATGATGACATGATATGAGATCCATAACAACGACAACAGCACACGGAGACAAAAACCCGAACCCGAGAAAATAAAATAACTTAACGCCGAAACGGCAAGAGTTGGAGTACAAATTGGGAAAGTTACATCCGGGGTGTTACAACGCCGCATGCCGCAGGCAGGCAAGCCTGGGGACCCCCGTTCCCAGAACACCCACAGAGGCTGACAATGAAAAGGCGTGTCAATATGCACTTGACCTATTGGATGAGGAGCATGATCTCGCGGCGGCTCGTTCGGCGATTTATCGGCAAGACCTACGTCGTTATCACAACCGTCGGGGCAAAACCAGAACCTTTCAAGAAGGCGACTTAGTGCTCCGGCTCATCCAAGATCAGACATACATGCATAAATTATCCCCACCTTGGGAAGGGCCTTTTGTGGTCAGCAAGAATTTACATAATGGGTCATACTACCTTATCGGCGTTCAAGACAACAAGGACTCACGTACATCGGAGGAGGAGACCCGTCGGCCGTGGAACATTGCTCATCTTCGGCCCTACTATACCTGAGCCACCGGCTCTCATGATGTACATAGTCTGATGATGTATATATTATAAGCAGTATAATAAAGCCAGCATCCCTGATAATTCAGGGACTCTGTCGTTTCACTTCCTCGAAGCTGAGTCTTTAGCATCATCTTACGTATTCATTTAAGAGGCTCATCGCCAAAACTTCGGGGACCAAAGAGAGTTGGATGCACATCACATCTCAAACATAGGTCCCTGATGAGCACGATTCGTAAGCATGTCACTTAGGGGCTTCTTGTTCAAACATAGGCGTATTCGACCAAAGAGAACATAGCGTTACTACCCTCTTGACCAGGTTTGTTCAAACATAGGCGTATTCAACCAAAGAGAACATAACCTATCTGGGTCATCGTACCTGTAACCAGCTGCTTCAACTCCATCAGGTAATCCTGATTGACCCGCCGAACTCTTAAACGACCAGTCTTTACAGCATATTTGACCAAGATCCGAGCTCGTTAAGGTTCAAACGGCGACTTGTCATGCGAGAGCACGGTTTACAGATAGTCAGGATGGATCCAGGCTTCATAAGCCGCCTTCCTTGAAACTTGGATAAATCGGCCCGTGATGTATGCTGTTACTCTGACCCTGCGTACTCCTGATAAGTCTATAAAGCAAGATATGACTTTATCCGGGTTCAAATGTCGATTGGGTACTGTGAGTCAGGATTGTAGAACGCACAAACAATCGAGTGGCTCCGGCTAGTTTCATCGAAGAAGACACTTCAGCTTGGCAACCTACAAAAGCCTCGAATTTCTTTTGATTTCTTATTTACATTCTATGATTTCTTCTTTGACTTCTGGTTTTTTACAAGTTGGGCCCAGCTTCCCTACATATGGCTCATATTTGAAGCATCGTTTGGGTCTCTATAACCCGCCAGATGGCAGACTTTAAGTCGCCGAAGTATCATACTCTTATGTTTATAGTTACAGCTCTGATGCTTTTTCTGTATGAAGCTGATAAGCCGGCAGTCTAAGCATGTACTACAGGTATGATATCTTACTTAACAATTGTCAGACCGGCCCTGGTTATGGACTATTTGTCCCCAGCAGCTTCAATTGGGTATTGTGACCCGCCCGGCGGTAAGCCGCCAGGGCGCTTGTACTTTCTTTATGTGTAGGATAACAATCATTAAGATCTGCATAAGTCAAAGGCTATCATACCCATAATGGTTTTTAAACCGGTGGATCAACAGTATTAAGCAAAAGGCAGAAACATGCACGATGGCACGCCAGATTCAAGTTTTTGCTACCCTAGTACATGGCTTCATGAGCCGAATGAGATCAAGTGTTTTTGAAAGAACAAAGGTATAAACCGCACGGCGGTTCATTCTTCTTGGCCTGGCTCTGGGTCATCCCTTGCCGGTTCTTCGTCCTCCTCATAGTCTGGAAGTTAGGTTTTGACCAATCAAAGCCATGCAAGGCGTAGAATTCATCTTCGTCATCAATAAGATTGGACCGGTCAATTTCAGGGGCGAAGGTGTGTCGGGGGTTTGGTGCGACATATGCCAAAGGATGGCTTATCATGGTGGGGGCGAGTAGAACATCGCCGGTGCCTGGAAATGGGATGAGGCGAAGGCATGCATGCCGGCGAATCTTACCCAGCTTCAGGGCTCTCCGGGGAGATAATACCCCTACTGCTGCTCTACGGGGTCTTCGCATGATCACTATGGCAAAGTGTTTACACGGTTGCTACTTGAGCTGTTTCTTGGAGGCAGGAGAGGGCAAGGCTAGCTCTCTCCCTTCTATATGATTTGGCCTAGAGCTAATGGGTTCCAACCCGTTGCATGGGTGCCCTGGGGGGTTTATATAGGCCTACCCCCCAGGGGTACAATGGTAATCCAGCGGGACGCGGGCCCAGCCGTCAGCGCCTCTGGCCTCCGTCTTCCCCGCCGACCGCTGGGGCCCGCCGACTGGTGGGCCCTATCGACTGGCCTGGTACGGAGCCGACAGGCCGCGTCCGCCGTGGGCGGGTCTTGCCGGCTGCTGAATACTGTGCCATGCTTCTGATGACGCGGGCTTGATCATGGGGTCATGGCAACAGCCCCGTCGCCTGGTGGGCGATCACTATTGCCACTCTCCATCACATCTTGATTAATGGTGCGTGGGCCCCGGGGGAGGGCTCGACCGACTCCCCCGGGCCGACTCCCGACGAGTCCGACTGGTGGTCCTCTTGCCGTCTCCTGGGGTCTCACCGACTGGTGGGACCCGCTGCCTCTGAGCCATACAGACAAGTCGTCATGGGTGCTGGATTCGGTCCTGCGGTGCTGATGTCAGGGCTGGCATGGCAACAGTGCCATGCCGCACGGAGATCTTCTAGGGTACGGCATGCTGTGGCCATGCCCGCGCTTGGTAAGGGGCGGGAGTGGGCTTCACTGTAGCCACTCTCCCGCCCCGTCCCCCTTGATGAGGTCACGGGGTTTGTTGGAGTCGCAGGCCGACTCCTCAAAGCCGGCTTCTCCGGAAGTCGCCAGTCAGGAGTCGGCTTACCCTGCGGTCGTCCCTGGGACTTGGCCGCGAGTGGTCAGTCGGCCGTCTTGCCATTGACTTCTTGAAGGCGGCTCTTCGTCCTGGGGCCTTGAGGGGCGTAGCCTGCCCCGATGTCTTGAAAGGTTCTGGGGCTCGGGTTGGCCTACCCGTGGCCCATTACTCCGACAGTAGTCCCCGAAGCTGATGAGGCGCCGCAGACGATCGGCCGAGAAGCCTCTGCAGTTTCTCCTTCCGGGTGCTCAACACATGGTCTTGGATGGAATTCTGCCGGGCTGACTAGAAGGAGTCGGACTCGCTCAACTCGGATTCGCTCAATTCCGACTCGGCAATATTTCGAATGTCGCGGCGGGATCCAAGTAGCGTGCTAGCTAAGCCTCCAGGCCGTCGCCCGTTCTAGGCCTGTCATGCGATGTCATGTGGTTGGGCCATTCTGCCAACCTACGCGTGCGACGGGACAGGCCCATAGGCGGGGCCCGCCACTACTGCGCAGTAATTTTGGGATTCTCGCGGAGTTACTGCGCGCAGTAATCTTGTCGTGGAACGTGGGGGTCGTGGGGCCGTGGGCGCAGTAAATCCCACGACCGCCCCCTCGGCTTCGCAGCCCACGAGGCTATAAGTAGGGGAAAGAGGGGGCACGCGCGCTCCTCCTTCCCACCACTCCTTGCTCTCCTCCTTCTCACTGCTCCTCGCTCTCCTCCTCCTCCTTCTTCTTCGCTCCACCGTGCGCCCAAGCTCCGACGAACGCCGCAGCAATCTACTCGCGATGAGCTCTTCCTCTGCCACTGCGCCTCCCCCGGTGCGCTCCGGCACCTGGGACGGCTCCGAAGTTCATGACGACCACGTCGAGTTCCTCCGCCGGACTCGTCGGCTCCCCGGCGAGGATCACGTGTGGGTGCGTCTTGCACCGAAGGGGGAGATTTCCCCCGCGCAGCAGGAGGGCGAGCGGGTCATCTTCCGCTCGCACTGCTTGCGCGGGTTGGGGCTGCTGGTGAGCAGTTTCTTCCGATCCTTCCTGGAGTTCTACGGCCTCCAGCCGCACCACCTCACCCCCAACACAGTGGTGCTGCTGTCCGCCTTTTGTGGCCTTGTGCCAAGGCTTCCTCGGAGTCCTCCCCAACCTCGAGCTCTGGGGGGAGTTCTTCTTCTCCAAGCTCACCACCCAGGCTGCAGGCGTGCCGGCTCAATGCGGCGCTTTTATCGCCGTGCGAAGGTTGGGGGCCGACAACCCCTTCCCCTCCATCTCGCTGATAAAGTCGGTGAAGATGTGGCAGAGATCGTACTTCTACATCAGGAGCGTCTCCGCGAGGGGCGACTGGGTCAACCTGCCGGCTTCCAAAGCCGGCCCGCCGGCTGGGAGACTGCCCAACTGGTCGTACCAGGCCAAGTCGCTGACGCCTGCGGGAGCCGGCACCATCACGCGACTCCGAGTGCTGACGCGGTCGGAGGGCTTGACTGGTCCAGATCTGCTGGCCGCCTTCGTGGCGTGCCGTGTTCTCCCGCTCCAAGGCCGCCCCCATATGATATGCCAGATGAGCGGGCACCGTGACCCGAGTCGGATGTGCACCAAGGACATGCCTCACGAGGAGGTGGCCTTCATGGTGAACTACCTCTCGGACAGCAAGCTCCTGGAGGATTGGCGGTTCGGCAAGGAGCCATACTCCCGCGCCAACCCCCCGCCTGTGGTGAGTTACCCTTCCTTTCTTTCTTTGGATTGTCTTTTTTTCTTGCCGATTTTGTTTTGACCAGTCAGCTTTGGTTAGAATCCCCTCCTCCACCCGCCAGCCGGCACCTTGGGGCCGGCCCGCGAGTTCCTCCCTGATCGGGCGAAGAGCAATGTCGACGACCCCGATCTGGGGGCAGCGGCTCTGGAGGACGATGCCGAGGGAGGATGAGGAGCAGCAGGCGACTTCAGGCCTTCGGCCACTTTCGTTGACTGGCCTGACGACGACGCCGAGGGAGAAGTCGCCCCCCGCCATCGGCCAGGAGTCGGCCAGCCTAGCGCGGGCTCTTCTGCTGCGCCGGGGGCTCCAGGCGGCGGGAAGAAGCGCAGGTCCGTGCCGACCTTGTTCGGTAGTCGGCCGAAGAAGCCCAAGGGTCCGGCTGCGGTGACCCGGCGGGATGAAGCGGCTGCGAAGGCCATCCGCTTTCGTAAGGAAGTGAAGAAGCTGCCATTGGTCTCTGTGTGAGTATTCTGTCTTAATGCTTTATTCTTCTTTGTGGCTTTGTCTGAGTCTTTGCTTGCTCCCCTTGCTTCAGGGCTCCCCTCACTCTTGAGAGGGTCACCGCCGCCTCCGTCATGGGGTCAGTGGAGACGTCCGCCACCACTCGGCGGATTGACCCCGCTGCTGACCTCTGGGAGGCGACAGAGCGGAATGTGTAGGAGAAGCGCAACGAAGAAGAGGACGTTCGCCTGGAGAAGGCGGAGGCCGACGCCAAGAAAAAACTGGCGGAGGCCGAAGACGCCGCCGCGACGAAGCGGCAGGCTGAGGAGGCCACACGCCGCCAATAGGCGGTGTTCGTCACTCCGTTGAACTCTGCGCCACCGCCTCCGGAGTTCATGGGGCAGACTGGGGAAGCCGGCGAGAACCCCGCCGTGGAGAGGGAAGGCGGCAACCCTTCTACGTCGGACGTGATCGTTCTGCCGCCGCCTCCGCCGCTGTCTGAGGGAGCGCAAGGCAAGCAGCCAGCGGACCCTCCAGTGCCGCCGACCGAAGACGAGGCCATGGCGAGGTTACTCCTCCAAGTCGGCTCGCCGACGCGCCGCCGTCTGGAGAAGGCGACTTCGGCACCCCACCCCCTGGAGGCCGGCACCGCCAGCTCGGCGATCCCAGACGCCGAAGCGATGAGCGCCGCGCCCATTGGGTGGGTGCGAGGAGGCGGCACAGGGCCGCTGAACCTGGCGCTTCTGGACGTCCAGGAGAAGCTTCGTGCCGAGGGCGACGCTCTCCTGAATTGCACCAAGGCGTACCTGGCGTCGCGGGCAGCCGTCCGGGTATGTTTTTTCCTTTGGTCCTTGTTTCCTTGTTCCTCTCTGTGGGGGCGCGCCAATGCACCCACTGCGTGTAGTCCCCGAGTTTCGGGCTGGCTGCTGAGCAGGCGGCCCGGAACTCCAATTGATGAACTCTGGGTATTAATTTTTTGTCTGAAATGCTTGACACAGGATTACCACAACCTCCGCGTCACTGCCTTCAACCATAACGTTGAAGAGCTAGGCAAGTGGACCGCTGATTTGTGGGAGAGCCGGAGTAAGTCTTTTTCCTTCTTTGCGGGGGCGCGCTGGCGCACCGGCGGGCTGTAGTCCCCGAGATTCGGGCCAACTGCTGAGCAGTCGGGCTGGATCTCCCCGGCGATCTTCTTTACTGATGACTTGACGCCTTCTTTCTTTCTTCTTTTTAGGAGCCAATGCTGCTCTTCAACAGCAGCTGAGTGAAGCCAACTCCGCATTGCGCGCCAAAGGGGAGGAGTGCAGCAAGCTCGCCACGGAGCGCGATCTACTGGCCACTCAATTGGCAGAGCAGAAGGAGCTGCTTGTGAAGACGCAGAGGGAGGCGGAAGAGACGGAGACCGCCCTCCTGGCCGAGTTCGCGAGCGAGCGCTCCTCCTGGTCTGACAAGGAGGCGATGCTGGCCTCCGGCTTCCATGAGATTGAAGACATCGTTGATGGTGAGTTTCTTTACTTTCTTTCTTCGAGCTGCCGATTATAAGTCGTGCCGACTCCTGGTTTTTGACTTGCTTCATTGTTTCTTCCATCTTGGCAGACTTCTTTCCTGGGCACTCGCAGGCCGCCATCCAAGCCATCGAGGCTGATCGTGAAGGTCGGAGGGCGGAGGGCGCAGAGATCGCCGCCGACGCCCCCCGAACCCTTGACGAGCACATCCTGAGCATCGAGGCTCGCCTTCGGCCGACTCACCGGATGCTGCGCCGGCTTCAGCGTGTCGGTGCCCAGGCGATTGCCGCCCTGTGGCCGGACATGCAGGCTCCGCGCACCCCAGCCTGACGGCCGACTGGCTAGAGGTCGCGGCTGGTCGTCTTGAGGCCTGGAAGGGCTCTTCGGCCCGAGCTGGAGCGCGCCGGGCCTTGGAGTTCGTCAAGGCGTGGTATCCGGGGCTGGATCTAGACCGGCTGGCCACGCTTCGGTCGGAGGCCCAGCCGGAGCTGGCAGCTGCGGAAGACGCCCTCATCAAGCATGCTGCGGCGATCGCCGAGTACACCGACACCAGCATCTTCGTCCCCGAGCGGTCTGAAGACGGCGAGGAGGTACCGCCAGAGTGGTTTGGGATGAACCCAGACTACGGCGAGGACTCGGCGGAGGTGATTGGCTCCAGCGTCGAGGAGGAAGGCGAGGCGGAGGACGGAGGCGAGACGGAGGCACTGGAAGACGGAGCAGACGGCCAGCCTCAGCTCGACCGCGCCTCTAGCAACGAGCCGCGTGCGACCGACCCGACTGCCGCCGGAGGCGATCAAGCCGAGACTAGCCAGCCGGCCGCCCCGACGCCTGACGCTGCCGCCTCGTCCGACCCTCCGAATCCGTCAGCTGCTTCCTAAGCTGCCGCTTTACCTTTATTTTATCTGCTTCAGTAGTCTTTGAAGAACTTGTTAATTCGCACAATTCCACCCGCAGGGTGTATTTTGAACTTCTGCTCGAAGATTCGGCCAAGGGCCTATGCTATGTAAATATATTTATCCGAGTCCTATCTTTTCTTGCTCATTGCTCTTTTGGCTTTTTTCCTTTGCTGCTTTCTCTTAGTTGCCTGCCTTGCCAATCAGACAGCCGCTCTGCGGACTGCCGCTGGATCAAATGCTTGGCTACTTTGGGAAGGCAAGTACTCAGCCATTTTTAAGAGTTTTTGAGCAAGTTGAATAGGAGGCGGCAATCCGACTAATCGAGAGTCGGTTTGCAAAAAGGCTGGAAGCCGTCTTGAGCTATGTTTTATGCTTTGAGTCCTTAGCCATTTTTCATGCGAATGCCCATTCTACCTTACTTCTGCCCACCGTACAGTCGCTCTGCGAGCTGCGGCTTCTGACAGGAGACGGTTTAGGCGTTTACACACTACTTGTCCGACTGCAGGAAGCATTTCATAGTGCAAGGCGGCAAGTCCCTGGGCCGACTTGTCGAGCCCAGTGCCAAACGGCATAAAAAGGAGTAACATACTTGCAGGCATAATTTTTATCATACAGACAAAAGAGGGCAGTCCCCGAGCTCGTCTCGGGGGGCCCGAAGTCTTGGTACTTTAATACAAAAGGTAGCATGGTACATACTGCATCAACTGTAAAATCTTCGGAGGAGATTTGCATTCCATGGCCGCTCTGTCTCCTTGCCGGAGTCGTCCCTCTTGCGTGCTCGGGGCTTCTGAGCGTCAATCAGGTAGTAGGAGTCGTTGCCCAGTACTTTGCTGATGATGAAAGGGCCTTCCCAAGGCGCCGACAGCTTGTGCTGGCCGGCTGTTCGCTGGATCAGCCGGAGCACAAGGTCACCTTCTTGGAAAGATCTTGGCCTGACCTTCCTGTTGTGGTATCGGTGCAGGCTCTGCTGGTAGATGCTGGACCGGCTGAGTGCCAACAGCCGGCCCTCTTCCAGCAGATCGACGCCGTCTTGTCGTGCTTCTTCTGCTTCCTCCTCGGTGTACATGGTGACTCGTGGGGAGTCGAACTCTATGTCCATTGGGATGACGGCTTCGGCACCGTAGACGAGGAAGAAAGGCGTGAAGCCGGTTGACTTGTTTGGAGTCGTGCGCAGACTCCAAAGGACGGCTGGTAGCTCGTCGAGCCAGCAGCCAGCTGAGCGCCCTAGAGGCTCGATCAACCAGGGTTTGATGCCGGACAGGATGAGGCCATTTGCTCGCTCCACCTGGCCGTTTGACTGTGGATGGGCGACGGATGCTAGGTCCAGTCGGATGCCCTGTGTTGCGCAAAAACGGGGCAAGGCGCCTTTGGCGAAATTTGTGCCGTTGTCGGTGATGATGTTGTTGGTATGCCGTACCAAATTGTGATATTGGCGATGAAAGTCACGGCAGTCGGGCCGTTCAGTTTCTTGATTGGCTTCGCTTCTATCCACTTGGTGAACTTGTCCACTGCGACAAGTAAGTGAGTTAAGCCACCTCGTGCTGTCTTGAATGGTCCCACCATGTCTAGACCCCAAACTGCGAAAGGCTAGGCAATGGGAATGGTCTTGAGTGCAGAAGCAGGTTGGTGTGGCTTGGAGCTGAACTTCTGGCACCCTTTGCATTTTTGGACTAACTGCTTGGCCTCTTCTAGGGCAGTCGGCCAGAAGAAACCGTGTCGAAAGGCTTTTGCGATGAGCGCTCTTGAAGCCACATGGTGGCCGCACTCGCCTTGATGGATGTCTTTGAGAATTGCTTGGCCTTGCTCTGGCTCTACGCAGCGCTGGTAGACACCAGTGACTCTGCGCCTGACCAGCTCTCTGTTGACTATGGTGTAGGCTGCCGCCCGGCGTTGTACTTGTCGAGCTAAGGTCTCATCAGTTGGCAGCTCTTTGCTCACCAGGAATTTGAGGATGGGCTGGGCCCATGAGGGTGCTGCTACTTCTTCGACTGCCAGAACTGCGACTTGGACGAGGGCGGTTGGGCTGGGAGGCGGTGGGTTGGAGTCAACAACCACTTGCTGGGTTAATGAAGTCCCCAGGCCGACTGGCGCGGCCCTTGGGTCGAGTTCTGGAGTCTTTGAGTCTGTTGCCGCAGTCCCCGGGCCGGGTTTGACTGTGGCGGCTTTGGAGCCATCTGCCGAAATCCCCGTACCGACTGTCGGGGCTCTGGAGTCGGTTCCGACGTCTTCGGGGGGAGTCGGCACAAAAATGGAGTCTGATTCTGGTGAAGGCTTGACAGACGGCTTGAGGAGGCGTTGAAGGGCGACACCGGGTGGTATTGCTTGGCGGGTAGAGCCGATTCGTGCCAAGGCATCTGCTTGGTCGTTGTCGTTTCTTGGCACATGGAGGAACTCGCACCCTTTGAAATACCCGCTGAGTTGCTGCACGAGGAAACGGTAACTCGCCATGTTTGCATCTTTCGCGTCCCAGTCGCCAGATGACTGCTGGACCACTAAGTCCGAGTCGCCATAACACAAGATCCGGCGGATGCCAAGTTCTTTGGCAAGCCGAAGCCCGTGAATGAGCGCCTCGTACTCGGCGATGTTGTTGGAGGCGGCAAAGTGGATTTGCAGCGCATATTTGAGCTTGTCGCCTTTGGGAGAGGTGAGGACGATGCCGGCTCCCAAGCTGGTGCGCATCTTGCAGCCGTCGAAATGCATCCGCCAATGGGTGGAATCAGGCGCTGGAGGTAGGTACTGGGTCTCGGCCCAGTCGATGAGAAAGTTGGCCAATGCTTGTGACTTCATAGCGGTGCAGGGCTGGTAGCGGATGGTGTAGGGAGCCAGCTCTATGGCCCACTTGGCCACTCGGCCAGAAGCATCTCGGCTACCAATGATCTCGGCAAGCGGGGCCGTGCAGACCACCGTGATTGGATGCTTGTCAGGACCCTGACTCAATGCCACATCGATCTAGCATGTAACACCTCATATCACTTTGCGGCCTCACGCACGGTATTCCCACGGGTGTCGCCTTACCTTTGCCCGGGACCGTTTGCGCCTTTTGGCACACGTATATGATAGTGTCGCTAGCATCCATATGATAAGGAGCCCGGGCTGACATGGCTACTCGTAAACCCAAAGTGGCACAAACTTACATGGACAGGCATCCATGACCCAGCATCGAACGTGTCGGTCATCAGCGAGTGAATCCAGGCTGTAGCACTGGGCTAGCAGGACTCCGGTGAACCGGGCAGTAGCGGGCTAACAGGACTCCGGCATTCATCGCGTGACATTTCCCCGAAGGGACAGACACAGGAACGAAGAAGGACACATGCCGGCCAGCCTAAGTGTTCCGGAGCAGTAGCAAGCTACCATGGCTCGGTGGAAACACTAGGAGACATTTCCCGGTAAGAGAGGCTACTAAGGATAAACAACTAGATAGTCAGATCCCACACATACCAAGCATTTCAATCATACACACAATATGCTCGATATGTGCAAATACAACAAGGCATCACAACATGACTCTACGACACAAGTAAGTATTCATTAGGCTCCGAGGAGCGGAATATTACAAACAGGGGTCTCATGACCCAACATTCAGAGCATACAAATCAAAGCACATGCGGAAGCTTAACATGTCTGAGTACAGACATCTAGAAATGAAAAAGGCTGAGAAGCCTGACTATCTACCAGATCCTGCCGAGGGCACAAGATCGTAGCTGAGGTAACAAGCTAAACGTCGAAGACCACGCGGAACTACTAGCGAGACTGAAGTCTCTCTGCAAAAACATAAAATAGGCAAACGTGAGTACAAATGTACCCAGCAAGACTTACATCAGATCTATCTACATATGCATCATTATCAACAAAGGGGATGGTGGGGTTTAACTGCAGCAAGCCAGCTTTGACTCGATGGCTAACCTGAACTACGACTGCAAGTAACTCTTTTGAGGTGGTGCACACGAGTCCACATATTCACCATATCAATACACCACTATGGATCCGCTCCCGTCTCCCTACGAGAACGCCATCCATAGCACTCACGCTTATCTTGCGCATTTTAAAGTATCCACTTTCACTTGTCTATGAACTGTACAAGGGGTCCAAGTTTCCATATCCGAGGAATCCGGCTATACGAATAGATAATGATAACCCTGCAGGGGTGTACTTCTTCACACACGCTTTCGCCACTTATCGCCCTGTACACGTCATGTACCTCGGCAACCTTCAAGCGGAAGCCGGGCGAGGGAGTCGGCCACGACCTGACTAACCGAACAAGTCTCTAGTCCAGGTTTATCGCCTATTCGGGTTCCATCCGCAAGGAGATCCGGCCGGGGTGTCGCTCACGGCCCCAAACGATGTGAGCAGGGTTCCCAAGCCCACCATCCGGGTGCTACTTGGTACACCGGGCCACTGTGCCTAGTCTGTCCCAAGCCCACCTGTACCGGGTGCCACTTGGTAGACTACTAACACTACCTACAAACACCAGAAACTAGTTGCAACTCCTGGACAGAGATCAAGTTGATTAATAAGTCGAGAGAGCTTGGAGCGCCCGGAGCCCAATGTGTGGTAGTAACTGATCATGGATCACAAACACAGAACTCAGTTCCTGAGGACGGCTGCAATGAGACAACCCACCATGTACTCCTACATGGCCTCTCACCGCTACCTTTACCAAATCGTGTTCACACACTTAGCTCTCAACGGTAGGACATGTTCACACACCTCTGATTCATCCCCGATGAATCAGACCTGGCTCAACTCTAAGCAGTAGCAGGCATGACAAACAAGCATGAATGAGTAGGCACAACAGGGCTCAAACAACTCCTACTCATGCTAGTGGGTTTCATCTATTTACTGTGGCAATGACAGGTCATGCAAAGGATAAAGGGGTTCAGCTACCGCAACAAGTAACAGATGAATCGTTGTTGTCCTAATGCAGTAAAAGAGAGCAGGAGCGAGAGAGTGGGATTTTATCGGAATGAACAAGGGGGTTTTGCTTGCCTGGCACTTCTGAAGATAATATAGCTCTTCATCGGTGTCATCGATCACATCGCCGGTACACGTCTATCGAGAGGGGACAATTACCGGCAAACAAGGAAGAACACAATCAATGCAATGCGACAATATGATGCATGAATGTGACATGGCAATATGATGTGATTTGTGCTGATGCAACTAAACTAGATTAAATGAAGTTGGTTTGAATCCAAGATTCAAATTCAAACTCCACATGTGGTTATTTAAATGCCATTTATATGATTTGTGCTAAACAGCAGCTATAAGTTGTTCTAACATGCATGAAAATAGTACAGATGGATAGATTGGATTTTTCTGATCATTTTTCATATATAAATTATTTAATTCTGAGCTACGGTTGAATTTCTATGATTTATTGAAGTTTAGAATATTTTCTGGAATTTCCTGAATTAAATTAAATCCAGAAAACATTACTGCGTCAGCCTGACATCATCATGACGTCAGCAGGTCAACAGGGGCTGGTCCGGGTCAAACCTGACCAGTGGGGTCCACTGGTCAGTGACTGGGGCTGGTTAGTGTCAATGACAGGTGGGGCCGGGTCAACAGACACGTCAGCAAGTCAATACTGACGTGTGGGGTCGGTCAACATGTGACGTGGCCAGGTCAAACTGACCTGTGGGCCCGTGGGGGTTAGTTTAATCTAAACACAGATAAAACCTGGGTTAGTTAGGGCGTGGGGCCCAGGTGTCAGTGAGCTAGGAGGTTGGTTAGTGGGGCTGTTAGCTGCTAATGACGGGCCACGTCATCTCGCCGGAGTCTCGCCGGCGGTGACCTCGAACCGCGGCGGAGTTCGCTCGGAACTCGCCAGAGTCGACGGATCGACGCGCCAGGGGCACCAGAGGATAGCCCGTGCCCGTGCGCATCTAGAGGGACCAACGGGAGGTGCGGGGGTGGCCGGAGTTCGCCGGAGTGGAACCCGCGGCGGCTGCCGGAGTTCGGGGCTGGTGCGGGTTAGCGTTGCGGTGTGCTAACGAGCGAGGCGATGGGCTAGCGGAGCGCTACACGATGCGGGGAGCAGGTTAGGCGCGCCGGGGTGACCTAATGGTCACCGGAGCTACGCCGGCGACGAGCTCAGGCGGCGGCGTGCTACGGCCAGCTATGAAATGGCGGCTACGGCGAGCGGCAAGCCACGGGGTTAGGGGCAAAACGTGCAGGAGCTCACGGTGGTTCGGATGAGGTAGATGACGAGCTCGGGGAGGCGGAGACGGCGGCGAATCGGCACGTGTGGCTTCCGGCGACCGAGGAGGAAGAAGACGAGGCAGCCGGCGATGCAGGGCTTCCTGAGGGGCTTGGCTCGGTGGGGAGGAAGAGGGGGTCGAGGCGGAGCTCCTGAGCTCAGCGGGAGGGCGAGGGGTGGCCGGTGGCTATGGATGCGACGGCGGCGCCCTCCGGTGGCTCTCGGTGGTGCTCCAAATCGAGGGAGGGAGAGAGCTAGAGCGAGCAGAGAGAAGGGATAGCGGTCGAGGGGGTCGAGGGCGTCTCCGTGGCGTCGCTAGAGGGCTCGGGGAGGAAGCAGGAGGTGGCCAGGGGCAAGCGCACGCGCGGGCGACACGCCTCTGTCCTTCTGGCGAGGAGGAAGACGACAGGGGGGGAAGGCGGCGGTGGGCTGGGCCGGAACGGAAGCTGGGCCGGCTCTGCTGCAGGTGAGCGCCAGGTAAGTGGCTGGGCTTCTCTCTTTTATTTCTGTTTTTCTATTTATTTGCTCTGTTTTGACTTAGTTTATAAACCAAATCATTTTAATAAATCCTGAAAATAATTGTGGGCATTAACTGAATTATTACAGAGGCCCTCAACTATTTTCAGAATTGTTGGAGCATTTAAAAATATTAACAGTATTTAAATGCCCCAATTCAAATACAATATGGTTTATTCAAAAATCCAAAAATGTCTTGGAAAAATATCCATCATCTCTGGATATGGTTTTCACCCTTTTCCATTAATCATGAACATTTTTGCAAACCAATTTGGGTTCTTTGAAAATATTTTGAAGTTGAACCTATTTGCATTGCTTTGGTGCTAGGGCTTGGTCATCCCCATTTCAAATTTCATGAACTTTAAACATGATGCACACATGGAAGCAAGCATAGGTCAGGCCAGAACTAGGGATGTGACAACTCACCCCCACTAAACAAGAATCTCGTCTCGAGATTCAAGCGTAGGGTAAGATGAAGGGGAAACGCAAACTAGTATAATCTTCACGACCCAGGGTGCACTTCAACTGAACGTTGATTCGTTCACCATCATTGTCTCGAAGTCTTGCTCTGAGAACTCCAACTATCATGACAAGAAGAGGAAAGGAAAACTCTAGAAGGATCGATCTTCTCGAAGATCGAACAACTCAGGATCAACTCATGGGATGAGACATTGACACATCTCTCGAGCTGAGACACGAAGCATAGATCTGAAGAAATGGAGTGAGACAGATGATGAGGGCTCGCTAAGTAGACAACAATTCCAGACTTAAGAATGTGGTGATCGGTTGTCAACGTAGCGAGGAGTTGAATTGCCGTGATACCATAATGGGGCACCTTAGGGATGGTGACTCGTAGAAATATCCCCTTAAGTGGCAAAAAGAATTACCTTTGATTCAAAGATCATTGAAACTCTTTATACCAGCCTAAGGCAATTCTCGAGCGATCGTTTGGAGGGGTCGGTAGAATGGCATACTCGGACTTGGATGATGTGGATTACCTTGTTGAAGACAACGTAATGGATGAATTTGCTTACCACCGGGAATGGAAGAGACCCATGGTAGAATGGCACATTGGCGGTGCAGGCTGGGAACAAAATGCAATTGCTGGGAATGATTCTGATAACTGGGGAAGAACCCAACAATAGAGAGTGAATTCACTGTTTGAAAGGTCATAGCATAACCGAGGAAACTGAGAGCATCCCAGTTAGTGTCGATGATAACACCTAGCGCTTGTGCGTGCTCTCAAGAACTTGAGCATTTCCATAATCATCAAGGTTTTACCAATATCCGTGTCGAGGATTCTGGCAACACAACTTACTACCATGATGAATACCGGTGGAGGATGCAGATGCAAAGGAAGATAACACCTTCTTAGATTTCACCTTGGCGGGGCCAAGGGGACAAAATCTGGATGATCGACCGAGAGACATTTAGCACTCCGCTTCTAATGTTCTCCTTGATGTACTAGCGCATCCCATTCCTTGAAATGGTCTGGTATCTAGAACATCAAGTAAAGGTCGGACTTCGGAAACACAAAAATCATAAGGCATAACTAGGGAGTAAATCCTACGAAGTCCTTATGGGGAGGTGGCCAACTTCCTCAAACAAGATACTACAATAATAGGTCTTCCGGCTGGGTGTGTTGGCCACGACATCCACTTTACCGGTTATCGAGGGACCAATATTATAGTTCTTGGGAAATGTTCCAACCATCATATCTGCCTGAGATTGAGATCTGGCTGGTGTCAGGATATTCCAGACCCATCGAGTCTAGGAAGAAAAATGAAAGTTTGCAACACAAATCGACGAAATGACGTTGCGAGATTCTCGGGAAATGAACTACGATAGCAAGCTCCAAAACATGAGCTGGTTCTGCTACACATGTGTGAACACGCTGTCTCAGACAAACATGATCACATGGTAGTCTTACAATAAAACACTACCGAGTTCTGGTAGGGAACCATCATTGAGGATATAGGAATCTTGTGCACGAACTAGTATTTGCACAGCAACTCCTTTTCCTTGAACAAATCAATCAGTGGCTTGGTGTGCTAGGGATACATATAGAATGAAGGTTGCAAATCTCCAAACTACAGAATACTTCGCACGTGTGCATGACTGATTTGGGATGATTCCAAAGGAAACAAAACAATCTTCCTCGAATTCATGGCGGCAACGTACATCAGATGCACATGAATTAGAGGAAGTCACTACTTTCATCCAAACATAGGCTTCATGAACGGAGCACGAAGGCATTGCTTACAAAATTTTCAACACTAGGTTGATGTTCAACATGATTCATGGGGGGAGACGAAATGCTACTGATGGGCTCAACAACAGCTCATCGGAATTTCCATATCACTGGACTTCCACCATCATGTGAACACGGTGATAGCATTGGTCAGACCAAAGATGTAATGGTGTATGCTCGAGGGATCAACCACGAGTAAGACAACATTACGAGCATCGTTGGTACTGATTTGATTTGACGATAGCCCACACTCAAATCAAAGGATTGATAAGACAATAGGTCCAGCAACTGATCACAGGGACCAATCGATGAAGATATCATCTTTCTTCAACACACACTACACAAGAATATCCCTTTGGAACGAACTAAGTCAGGCAAGCTTTTATCTTCCAACTCTCCAAGTTGTTGTCTAGCTTAACCAACTAGCTCAGGGATATCTAACACCGATTCTTGGAGAGAGGGTGGTTCACAAGAAACCAACTTGATCACGAGCTCAACATAACAGTCAGGGGACAACCTGGTAATACTTCCGAGAAGATATTCGGAAAATCACGAACCACCGGTATGTTACTAAGCTCGAGAACAATCTCGCTTTTGAGGGCAAGACGATATGATCAAATGAGTGAGGACTTGACAAGATCCTAACTCATCAATCGAAGGGTGCACCGAAATAAGGACTAGGTAGCACGATCAGTCTTAGAAGGATGATTCAAAAACCAACACGCTAAGAATGAAATTATTGTCCTTTAACTACCAAGCAACGAGGTTGCTAGGAGTATTGATTTCACACATCACAATTCATTTGTCGGTATTCCGGTTGCATCAACACGAAGACCGAGGAATGACTAATGATGGTGAGAAGTATCACTACGTCAAAATTCATGAGAGTTGGTGCAGTTCTCATGACAATTCTGACATAAAGGGGTAATACTCCAAGGTAGAATAGAACCAAAAGCTGGATTGGCATTTGATCTGCGGAATACAACTGCTTTGACCCAATCCTAGATATGGATGAGGTACTAGAGTTTGTTTCTCCAAGTTATTCAGGACAGAATGGCTTGACGGACCACAAGAGTAATAGGCATCGATGAACAAATGCATATATACTCTTGACTATCAATTGATAGACGAGGGTCAGAAGACAACTAGAGCGGAACAACTCAAAGGAACATACGATTTTCTGAGTTGTGGATGCATGGTTTAGCATGTCGAACGAAGTTCAACATATTTCTTCCGGATAACCCATGCAGAAAGGTAGAACTGGCAGAGCCACAATATATAATGGAGAACTCATCAAGAGCACTCTGGTTGTGATCGTTCAGTTCAAAAGAACTCCTGCCAAGAATGGTTCATGGTATTTGGAAGAACGATATACCACGGACCTCGAGGACTATCGCAAAGGTTACTAATATCCTAGAGGCACTAGCAATTACTATCAACATGAAGTAGGGTGAATCTTGGGCTCAGAAACCCAGGAGTAGAATACCTGCTACTAACTGGCATCACGGGATGCTTTCGAGAATGATAGCCAGAACCATCACACTGGAAACACAGAACATGGCTAGATTACTAGATGATCCCCTGAGACACCTAGGGTCATAATAATAACTCCAACATAAATGTCGAGGCAATAGAGTACCTCAACTCACCGTCTAGTGTGGTTAATCTGGCCATAAAGGACATCGGGAACGGAAAGAAAGGATTTGCAAATGCATCAGACTATTTAGAAACCTGGGATGACTCGGACAGCGTAACGGCTGTAAATGCTCAGAAAAGACTTGAGACATTCACAAAAATGGTGGCATAACCACTCAGAAGCACAATATCAAGGTTTCGAGATCAACAATTAACATGCAGAAGTCGTAGGAACTGAACTCAAGCTTAAATCCAACAATCTTATAAGTCTACGGATTAGTAACACGTGATCCTGATAGAAAGAAGAGAAATCCTAATTCCTTAACCCCGTAGGAAAGATAAGATGACTCAGATCAGAAGGGCATAAGGTATAAGGAGTAAAAAGAGCCTTACGTTCCATCCCACAATCAATTCCCTTATATAACTAAAGAATTTCTAGACTCGACTTCGACCAGTTTGGCTTGGTAATCCTACAGGCAGTCAAGCTCTGATACCAAAGCTGTCAGGACCCCGACTCAATGCCACATCGATCTAGCATGTAACACCTCATATCACTTTGCGGCCTCACGCACGGTATTCCCACGGGTGTCGCCTTACCTTTGCCCGGGACCGTTTGCGCCTTTTGGCACACGTATATGATAGTGTCGCTAGCATCCATATGATAAGGAGCCCGGGCTGACATGGCTAGTCGTAAACCCAAAGTGGCACAAACTTACAGGGACAGGCATCCATGACCCAGCATCGAACGTGTCGGTCATCAGCGAGTGAATCCAGGCTGTAGCACTGGGCTAGCAGGACTCCGGTGAACCGGGCTGTAGCGGGCTAACAGGACTCCGGTATTCATCGCGTGACATTTCCCCAAAGGGACAGACACAGGAACGAAGAAGGACACATGCCGGTCAGCCTAAGTGTTCCGGAGCAGTAGCAAGCTACCATGGCTCGGTGGAAACACTAGGAGACATTTCCCGGTAAGAGAGGCTACTAAGGATAAACAACTAGATAGTCAGATCCCACACATACCAAGCATTTCAATCATACACACAATATGCTCGATATGTGCAAATACAACAAGGCATCACAACATGACTCTACGACACAAGCAAGTATTCATTAGGCTCCGAGGAGCGGAATATTATAAACAGGGGTCTCATGACCCAACATTCAGAGCATACAAATCAAAGCACATGCGGAAGCTTAACATGTCTGAGTACAGACATCTAGAAATGAAAAAAAGGCTGAGAAGCCTGACTATCTACCAGATCCTGCCGAGGGCACAAGATCGTAGCTGAGGTAACAAGCTAAACGTCGAAGTCCACGCGGAACTACTAGCGAGACTGAAGTCTCTCTGCAAAAACATAAATTAAGGCAAACGTGAGTACAAATGTACCCAGCAAGACTTACATCAGATCTATCTACATATGCATCATTATCAACAAAGGGGATGGTGGGGTTTAACTACAGCAAGCCAGCTTTGACTCGATGACTATCCTGAACTACGACTGCAAGTAACTATTTTGAGGTGGCGCACACGAGTCCACATATTCACCATATCAATACACCACTATGGATCCGCTCCCGTCTCCCTACGAGAACGCCATCCATAGCACTCACGCTTATCTTGCGCATTTTAAAGTATCCACTTTCACTTGTCTATGAACTGTACAAGGGGTCCAAGTTTCCATATCCGAGGAATCCGGCTATTCGAATAGATAATGATAACCCTGCAGGGGTGTACTTCTTCACACACGCTTTCGCCACTTATCGCCCTTTACACGTCATGTACCTCGGCAACCTTCAAGCGGAAGCCGGGCAAGGGAGTCGGCCACGACCTGACTAACCGAACAAGTCTCTAGTCCAGGTTTATCGCCTATTCGGGTTCCATCCGCAAGGAGATCCGGCCGGGGTGTCGCTCACGGCCCCAAACGATGTGAGCAGGGTTCCCAAGCCCACCATCCGGGTGCTACTTGGTACACCGGGCCACTGTGCCTAGTCTGTCCCAAGCCCACCTGTACCGGGTGCCACTTGGTAGACTACTAACACTACCTACAAACACCAGAAACTAGTTGCAACTCCTGGACAGAGATCAAGTTGATTAATAAGTCGAGAGAGCTTGGAGCGCCCGGAGCCCAATGTGTGGTAGTAACTGATCATGGATCACAAACACAGAACTCAGTTCCTGAGGACGGCTGCAATGAGACAACCCACCATGTACTCCTACATGGCCTCTCACCGCTACCTTTACCAAATCGTGTTCACACACTTAGCTCTCAACGGTAGGACATGTTCACACACCTCTGATTCATCCCCGATGAATCAGACCTGGCTCAACTCTAAGCAGTAGCAGGCATGACAAACAAGCATGAATGAGTAGGCACAACAGGGCTCAAACAACTCCTACTCATGCTAGTGGGTTTCATCTATTTACTGTGGCAATGACAGGTCATGCAAAGGATAAAGGGGTTCAGCTACCGCAACAAGTAACAGATGAATCATTGTTGTCCTAATGCAGTAAAAGAGAGCAGGAGCGAGAGAGTGGGATTTTATCGGAATGAACAAGGGGGTTTTGCTTGCCTGGCACTTCTGAAGATAATATAGATCTTCATCGGTGTCATCGATCACATCGCCGGTACACGTCTATCGAGAGGGGACAATTACCGGCAAACAAGGAAGAACACAATCAATGCAATGCAACAATATGATGCATGAATGTGACATGGCAATATGATGTGATTTGTGCTGATGCAACTAAACTAGATTAAATGAAGTTGGTTTGAATCCAAGATTCAAATTCAAACTCCACATGTGGTTATTTAAATGCCATTTATATGATTTGTGCTAAACAACATCTATAAGTTGTTCTAACATGCATGAAAATAGTACAGATGGATAGATTGGATTTTTCTGATCATTTTTCATATATAAATTATTTAATTCTGAGCTACGGTTGAATTTCTATGATTTATTGAAGTTTAGAATATTTTCTGGAATTTCCTGAATTAAATTAAATCCAGAAAACATTACTGCGTCAACCTGACATCATCATGACGTCAGCAGGTCAACAGGGGCTGGTCCGGGTCAAACCTGACCAGTGGGGTCCACTGGTCAGTGACTGGGGCTGGTTAGTGTCAATGACAGGTGGGGCCGGGTCAACAGACACGTCAGCAAGTCAATACTGACGTGTGGGGTCGGTCAACATGTGACGTGGCCAGGTCAAACTGACCTGTGGGCCCGTGGGGGTTAGTTTAATCTAAACACAGATAAAACCTGGGTTAGTTAGGGCGTGGGGCCCAGGTGTCAGTGAGCTAGGAGGTTGGTTAGTGGGGCTGTTAGCTGCTAATGACGGGCCACGTCATCTCGCCGGAGTCTCGCCGGCGGTGACCTCGAACCGCGGCGGAGTTCGCTCGGAACTCGCCAGAGTCGACGGATCGACGCGCCAGGGGCACCAGAGGATAGCCCGTGCCCGTGCGCATCTAGAGGGACCAACGGGAGGTGCGGGGGTGGCCGGAGTTCGCCGGAGTGGAACCCGCGGCGGCTGCCGGAGTTCGGGGCTGGTGCGGGTTAGCGTTGCGGTGTGCTAACGAGCGAGGCGATGGGCTAGCGGAGCGCTACACGATGCGGGGAGCAGGTTAGGCGCGCCGGGGTGACCTAATGGTCACCGGAGCTACGCCGGCGACGAGCTCAGGCGGCGGCGTGCTACGGCCAGCTATGAAATGGCGGCTACGGCGAGCGGCAAGCCACGGGGTTAGGGGCAAAACGTGCAGGAGCTCACGGTGGTTCGGATGAGGTAGATGACGAGCTCGGGGAGGCGGAGACGGCGGCGAATCGGCACGTGTGGCTTCCGGCGACCGAGGAGGAAGAAGACGAGGCAGCCGGCGATGCAGGGCTTCCTGAGGGGCTTGGCTCGGTGGGGAGGAAGAGGGGGTCGAGGCGGAGCTCCTGAGCTCAGCGGGAGGGCGAGGGGTGGCCGGTGGCTATGGATGCGACGGCGGCGCCCTCCGGTGGCTCTCGGTGGTGCTCCAAATCGAGGGAGGGAGAGAGCTAGAGCGAGCAGAGAGAAGGGATAGCGGTCGAGGGGGTCGAGGGCGTCTCCGTGGCGTCGCTAGAGGGCTCGGGGAGGAAGCAGGAGGTGGCCAGGGGCAAGCGCACGCGCGGGCGACACGCCTCTGTCCTTCTGGCGAGGAGGAAGACGACAGGGGGGGGAAGGCGGCGGTGGGCTGGGCCGGAACGGAAGCTGGGCCGGCTCTGCTGCAGGTGAGCGCCAGGTAAGTGGCTGGGCTTCTCTCTTTTATTTCTGTTTTTCTATTTATTTGCTCTGTTTTGACTTAGTTTATAAACCAAATCATTTTAATAAATCCTGAAAATAATTGTGGGCATTAACTGAATTATTACAGAGGCCCTCAACTATTTTCAGAATTGTTGGAGCATTTAAAAATATTAACAGTATTTAAATTCTCCAATTCAAATACAATATGGTTTATTCAAAAATCCAAAAATGTCTTGGAAAAATATCCATCATCTCTGGATATGGTTTTCACCCTTTTCCATTAATCATGAACATTTTTGCAAACCAATTTGGGTTCTTTGAAAATATTTTGAAGTTGAACCTATTTGCATTGCTTTGGTGCTAGGGCTTGGTCATCCCCATTTCAAATTTCATGAACTTTAAACATGATGCACACATGGAAGCAAGCATAGGTCAGGCCAGAACTAGGGATGTGACAATGCTCTTGAAAGTAAGGCTTCAATTTCTTGGCAGTAAAGTGTACACCATAGCACATCTTCTGGTACTGGGGGTAGTTCTGCTTGGAGGTCGACAATACTTAGCTCAGGTAATATACCGGTCTCTGGATAGGTAGTGCCTTGCCTTTCTCCTTGCGTTCTACTACAATGACCGTCCTAACCACCCGGCTGGCGGCGGCGATGTACAGGAGCATAGGTTCCTTGGGGGTCGGAGCCACCAGGACGGGTGGAGTAGTCAGCATCTTCTTCAACTGGAGAAAAGCTTCATCTGCCTTATGGTTCCACTCGAAAAAAGTGGTCTTCTTCATGAGTTGGTATAAGGGGAGAGCTTTCTCGCCCAGCCGACTGATGAATCGGCTGATGGACGCCAAGCAGCCGGTGAACCTTTGCACATCCAGCAGTCGGTTGGGTACCTCCATTCTCTCAATGGCCTTGATCTTTTTGGGTTGCATTCTATGCCGCGTTCAGAGACCAGGAAGCCAAGGAGCTGGCCGGCTGGTACTCCGAAGACGCACTTCTCGGGATTGAGGTTGATCTGGAATCGGCGTAGGTTCTCAAAGGTCTCCTTGAGGTCTTCCAGCAGCGTTCCACGCTTTTCCGTCTTCACCACCACATCGTCTATGTAGACGTGGGCGTTTCTGCCGAGCTGCTTGAGGAGGCACTTCTGCATGCAACGCTGAAAGGTGGCGCCGGCATTCCTTAAGCCGAACATCATGGTGGGGTAGCAGAAGGCTCCAAACGGTGTGATGAAGGCGGTCTTCAGTCTGTCAACCGGGTTCTGCTTGATCTGGTGATATCCTGAGTATGCATCCAAAAAACTCAACAGCTCGCATCCGGCTGTGGAGTCTATCACCTGATCGATTCTTGGTAGAGCAAATGGGTCCTTGGGGCAGGCCTTGTTGAGGCTCGTGTAGTCAATACACATTCGCCACTGCTTGTTCTTCTTCAGTACCAGGACCGGATTTGCTAGCCATTCTAGAAAGAACACTTCCATAATGAAGCCGGCTGCTAGGAGTCAGGCTATCTCTTCTCCGACAACTCTTATCTTCTCTTCTGATAGGCGGCGCAGGGGCTGCCTGACCGGCTTTGCATCAGATCGGACATGTAACTTGTGCTCGGCGAATTCCGTCGGTACACCTGGCATGTCTTTGGGGGACCATGCGAAGATGTCCCGATTCTCACGGAGGAAATCAACGAGCTCGCCTTCCTATTTGCTGTCGAGGTTTGCACCTACACGGCGTACCTCTCTGGGTGCTCCGGATCCAAGGGTATCTTCTTTGTCTCTTTGGCCGGTTTGAACGAACCCTCAGCCTCCGACTCTTTTGGGTTGGGCGATACCTCAGGCTGCTTGCTGGCCATCACCACAACTCGCTCAAGGAGCCGTTTCTCGGCCGTGATTACCAGGGACTCGGCCAGCCGACTGCTCTCAGCCGCGCAAGCAGACGACTTCTGGTAGTCGCCAACCACAGTCAGAATTCCTCTGGAACTGGGCATCTTCATCTTGAGGTAGGCGTAGTGGGGGACCGCCATGAACTTGGCCAAGGCGGGTTGGCCGAGTAGCGCATGGTATGGGCTCTCGAGGTCCACCACCTCAAACCAAACAGACTCTCGGCGGAAGTGATCTTTGTCTCCAAAGAGGACGTCCATCAGGATCTTGCCGATTGGTGAGCAGGAAAGCCCAGGAAAAATGCCGTGGAACACAGTTCGGCTGTTCTGAAGCTGTCTTTGCTTGATTCCTAACTTCTCCATGGTGTCCTTGTACAGGATATTGATGCTGCTGCCTCCGTCTATCAGAACTCCGAGAAATGCATGGCTCGTCTGTCCATAGCAAAGGTGGCTTCCAGGACCAAGGCATAGGAGCCCGGACTCGGCATCACTTCTGGGTGGTCAGCCCTGCTCCAGCTGATGGGCTTCTCGGACCAGTGCATGAACTCTGGCGTCTCCGATGCTACTGCATTCACCTCTTGTCGCTGCAGCCGCCTGCTGTGTCGATCATCAGCCATACTGGTAAACACCATGTAGGCTCCGTGCTCTTCATGGTATTCGTCTTGTACTGCACCGACTGGCCTGACAGCCGGCTGCTGGGGCAGAGGCGGAGGCGGCTGCCCAGCAGGCGGGGGAGGCAGGAGGACGTCTCCCTTAGCGATCCTGGTGAGCCAGTGGCACTTTTGGGTGGTGTGATTCAACGGCTTCGCGCCGCTATGGAACTTGCAAGGTCCATCCAGGGTCTGCTCATAGGAGAAGGCCGGCAACCAGTTTGGCTTGCCGCCTTTCTGTCTCTTGGGCGGAGGCTGCTCATCTGGCTGCTGGGCTTCAACGGTCACGACCTGCCGGCTGCTGGAAGCCGCCTGCGGGGCCTTGCGCTTGTGGTCGCCCTGCTGTTGTCGCTGGTTGGCGTCTGCCACCGGATTTCTTGGAGCTTGAGGGGCCACTTTGCCAGTTGTGCTGATTTGAATCTCCGCCTTCATGGAGGAGTCGGCCGTGGCGTACTTGTCAGCTATGATCAGCAGCTCGTCGAGGGTTTCTGGCTCGTCGCAGAGGAGCTTGTGCTTGAGGAGGGTGCCTTCTCTACACCCAGCTGTGAAGTACTCGATGGCCTGCACCTCGTGCACGCCCTCACAGGAGTTCCGAAGCTCGGCCCAACGCGTGAGGTAATCGCGAGTCGACTCGTCGGGGCCTTGTATGCACAAGGAGAGCTGCCGAGGCTTGGGAGGACGCTTGTACGTGCTGGTCAAGTTGCGGACGAATGCTTTGGTGAAGTCGACCCAGCTGTTGATGCTGCGGGGCTTCAGGCTGTTCAGCCATCTCCGGGTCGTGCCCTGGAGCATGAGCGGAACGGACTTTACGGTGACATGCTTGTTGCCGTTTGCTATGCTGACAGCCGTGGAGTAGTCGACTAGCCAGTCTTCCGGCTTCACGGAGCCGGTATACTTGGGTGTGTCTCTTGGGAGCGTGAACCCTCTGGGAAAGGGCTCGTCCAGAATGCGGGGACCGAAACAAGGCGGACCCAGCTCGTCTTCTTCTTCCAGCGCTAAGGATCGGTGAAGTCGGTCGATCCGGTGGTGGGCGTCATTCTCTCCAACTCCCTCTTGGCGGCCAAGGCGGTCGCCGAGAGTCGGATGGTCAACAGGCAGCGGGGAGACTCGCCTCTCCTTGCGGGGAGGGGGAGGCGGACAGTCGTCCCGTCGTTCCACTGCTCTCGGGCGGCCATCTCGGTCGCGCTCTATGGTAATGCGAGTCTGACTGTGGCTGACAGCCGGCTCCTTGTCTCTTCTTCCTCAGGCGCCGCAAGTCGGCCTCCGAGACGTCGCGCCTTGATCTCGGTGAAGGTCGTTGTTTGGCCACCGCGGCGCCTCCGTGCGGCAGCCGGCCTCGTTCTGCGCGGCGGCCGCGTCGAGGAGCTGCTGGACTCGCTCCATCATGAGGCGGCGTTCTTCGCCCTCGAAATTGTCTAGCTCATCCGCCGCTACCTGGGCGGCTCGGATGTTCTCCGCTGGTGTGGCGTACATAGGGCGGCTTGCCCCAAACAGGTTGGTGATGGCTACGCCACGCTGCTGGACCGCGCCAAGGCGGCTGGGCCCCGCCGGGGCCGACGAGCCGCCGACGGTGCGATCCATCTCCCGCTGGTAGGCTTCTGACAAGCGCCTCATGCTGGCCAGCTTCTTCGCGCCTTCAACGAGCTAAAGGCGGCGCGCCTCCAACGTCTCTAAGTCAGCATCTTCCGGAATGGGCGCAGTTAGGTCTTGTAGCGCCGCGCTGAGTGAGTCGTGCGCTCCTCCGCCGGGGAGCTCGTCATGACTGATGACAAGCACCTCGGTGATGGTGCTTCCGTTGCTCTCCGCGCGAGGGAGAGGTTCGTCGTAGACAACCACATTGGTGGGGAACACGTCGAGCGACGCGGTGTCGGAGTCGACCAGCATCGGGTTGGTGGAGCCTACGGACTCTAAGTCTATGGCAGGCTCGCCAGAAACGTGGAGCTGATCGAGGAGGCTCGCGAGGAGGCTCTCGGGGCCGCCCATGCCTGCGTTGAATGCAGGTTCATCGGAGAGGCGAACCTCGCCGACAAGTTCGGCCAGGCAGCTGGTTGCGCAGGCGATCTCAACGCCACTTAGCGCATCGGCGCAAACTCCGTCTGGCGTGCCTGGCTGGCTGCGCTCGCCAGGGAGAAAAAGGGTTCCTGTCCAGAACAGGTCTCCGGACGGCGGTGCACCACGCCCCATGGTGGGCGCCAAATGTTGGGGGTTTGGTGCGACATATGCCAAAGGATGGCTTATCATGGTGGGGGCGAGTAGAACGTCGCCGGTGCCTGGAAACGGGATGAGGCGAAGGCATGCACGCCGGCGAATCTTACCCAGCTTCAGGGCTCTCCGGGGAGATAATACCCCTACTGCTGCTCTGCGGGGTCTCCGCATGATAACATGGCAAAGTGTTTACACGGTTTCTCCTTGAGCTGTTTCTTGGAGGCAGGAGAGGGCAAGGCTAGCTCTCTCCCTTCTATATGATCTGGCCTAGAGCTAATGGGTTCCAACCCTTTGCGTGGGTGCCCTGGGGGGTTTATATAGGCCTACCCCCCAGGGGTACAATGGTAATCCGGTGGGACGCGGGCCCAGCCGTCAGCGCCTCTGGCCTCCGTCTTCCCTGCCGACCGCTGGGCCCGCCGACTGGCCTGGTACGGAGCCGACAGGCCGTGTCCGCTGCGGGCGGGTCTTGCCGGCTGCCGATTACTGTGTCGTGCTTCTGATGACGCGGGCTTGATCATGGGGTCGTGGCAACAGCCCCGCCGCCTGGCGGGCGATCACTATTGCCACTCTCCATCACATCTTGATTAATGGTGCGTGGGCCCCAGGGGAGGGCTCGGCCGACTCCCCTGGGCCGACTCCCGACGGGTCCGACTGGTGGTCCTCTTGCCGTCTCCTGGGGTCTCACCGACTGGTGGGACCCGCTGCCTCTGAGCCATACAGACAAGCCGTCGTGGGTGCAGGATTCGGTCCTGCGGTGCTGATGTCAGGGCCGGCATGGCAACAGTGCCACGCCGCACGGAGATCTTCCGGGGTACGGCGTGCTGTGGCCATGCCCGCCCTTGGTAAGGGACGGGAGTGGGCTTCACTGTAGCCACTCTCCCGCCCCGCCCCCTTGATGAGGTCACGGGGTTTGTTGGAGTCGCAGGCTGACTCCCCAAAGATGGCTTCTCCAGAAGTCGCTAGTCAGGAGTCGGCTTACCCTGCGGTCGTCCCTGGGACTTGGCCGCGAGTGGTCAGTCGGCCGTCTTGCCATTGACTTCTTGAAGGCGGCTCTTCGTCCTGGGGCCTTGAGGGGCGCAGCCTGCCCCGATATCTTGAAAGGTTCTGGGGCTCGGGTTGGCCTACCCGTGGCCCATTACTCCGACAAGGTGTGCTAACGAATTGGAGGAATCGGATCCATCACTTTATACATAGGAGTAGACATCTTCTGATTTTCTGTATCATAAGCCGACTAATATTTGGAGAGATTGGTTTCTTCAACAATGACTGTCGCATGAGGACGGATTGCTTTAGCACAAGCGGCAAAGTCTTGTTGATCAAAAGAAGTCCCATCTTCCTTCAAACTTGGATACCCACTGGCTACATCGGCCGGGTCTAACTCCGGTACCCATGCCTTAGCACGGCTCAAGGATGTCACAGCACCGGCTCTTGCACAAGACCATTTTATCTCTTGAATTCTGGTGGGCAGGATTAACAATTTCTTCAACATATCACTTAACAGGTTGGGTCCTTGATTAGCCGGGGAGATGGTAGCCAGTGTATGCTGAGCTCCAGTTTACAACTGCTCGACAAGAGTATAGACCTCCTTGAGTTTCAGAAGCATGTCCTGGTTAAGGTTGCTGCTCCTGGGACCTGAGTAAATCACAGATCGGTTAAATGTCGGTTTATATTACCACGACAAGTACTCACTTTGGATGAATAGCAAGGCGACTCACCGAAGATAGCAGAAACCATCTGAGATACACGGTGTTTTAAGCCGGTGAGCTTAGTGGTTACCTCTTGAAGAGCTGCCTCTGCTTTTTCAGCTCGCTATATTAAGGCAGTCTTTTCTTCAGCCCAAGTCTTTTTCTTCGCTTCAAAATTGGTCTTCAGCTTTTCCGACTCAGCCACGCTAAACTGGAACTTTGACTCAGCTTTTCGGGTCTCGGTTTCCTGAGTCGCCAGCCGGGTCTTTGCATCATTTAATTGAGATTCCAGTTCAGCAGTAGCAGCCTGCATGAAGTGCAGACTTTTCAAACATATTCATGGCGGATTACAACAATATAAGTACCAAGTCCTTTGCAAGCAACAACACTTGGCACTTGGAGGCTAATGTCTGTCAAAGCAATTTTTCAAGGAAACGGCTCTTACGAATAAAGTCCCAAGCACTCTGCAAGCAACAGTACTTGGCACCTCAGGGCTAATGCGTATTGCTTGTATCTTATTAATGATGAGCCGGATGTGCTGTAAACAGTCTTAGCCAACTCATGGGGGCTATGCAGTGAAGCTCTACTTTCTTACACAATGATAAATAGGACTGGCTCATTCATGCTGATTAAACCGGCCCTTGGGGACTACGGATGCAAAGTTAAACTGCTTCAACATCCGGTTTAATTTTAAACTGGACTTGGAGGGAGTCTATGACAGAAGCTTATGGATTCTTCTAAGTCTACAGACTATTCAATCTTATCATAGCCAGTAGACTTGGGGGCTGGCAGGATGTACATAACTTATTTAAAAGCTGGAAGTCATACCTCATATTTCTGATGCATTTGCTTCACCATATCAACTTATAGGTCATGGCTGGAATGTACTTGGCTAAGGTAGCCAGAGAGTATCTCACTGCTGCTCAATTGTGCATAATGAGAGACATCAAACCTCAGTTTCCGCCTTTCAATAACCTCTTGTTTGGTGGAATGCTTGGATAAGATAGTTGGATTTCCCGGCTCTGTAAAGCCAGTGCCAGTGATCAAAACATCATCAGTGTGAGTTTCTGACGGCTTAAGTGGGCTTGATGGCCTAGGATTTGAAGAGTTAATATTGGGGTTGTCAGCGCGGAGATCCGGAATCTTAGGTGAAACATCAGGGGCAGAGTCATCTGGTTGCTTTTCAGAAACTTCAGGTGTAGAGGCTTGTTGTTCTGGTTCAATAGCTTTAGGATCATCAGCCGGCTTGGTTACCTTGGCCTTCTTGCTAGGTTTGGCTTGTCCACTACATGGATTGGAACAGGTTAGTACAATTATAAGAGTATAAAGAGGACCAGAACACAGTTGATTGTTATTACCCTGGGGCAGTCTTGAAAGCGGGCAGCTGAGTTTGTGACGAATCGCTAGAAGAAGAATGAGAAACTTCCTAGTAGTTTGAATCAGAGGAATCGAGTGGCTGGCGAAAGAGACCCGCCAGGGGAAAAACGAAGTTAAGTATGGAAGAACCTCGTTTCGACGTTTCCGCGGAATCGGAGTATTCGGTAAGCTGGAGGACAATTCTTCACCTCTGCTATTCCGAGTCTAGCACCGGTTCTCGTGCTGCTATTGCTTCAAAAGAAAGTGAGGATCCAAATGAGCTAAGGGGTGTGAAAATCTTACTTTCCGGATTACCCGTCGAAATTTTTGTCTCGGCAAAGGCTCTTAGTCGGAGGAAACGATCATTACCTCTTCTTCAACGGCTTGGCTGGCCCCCGTATCATCTTGATAATAGTCAGTGTCAATAAGATGATTGAAAAAGGAGCCAAGGGAGTCAAGGGCTACCTCCAACTCAGAACTATCGTCCAGCTCAAACATGCTGGAAGCACTTGGTTTCTTCTTGCTTTTCTTGCAGGCTTTCTTGGGGGCTTTCTTGGCAGCCCTGGCCTTTTTAGCAGCTTCGTGGTCATATTTTGCCTTCCAAAAATCTGATTTAGCCTCACTTTGCTGCAGTCACTTTTATCTTGGGGGCTTCAATAGAATATTCAAATGATGAGTTGAAAGCAAAGCAAGTTAGAGACTCACATCTGGCGGCGGGTTAAGTTTGCAGAAAGGGTTTAGACCCACTTTGCTGCAGTCCTCAGAATCTTCAAGCATAAGAGTTCTTGTCATTTTAGTAATGGCATCATCAGACAGACGCAAAGGGCTGTGGCATAATGGATCCTTTGTACCGCCTGTATATGTACACATTAAGCCAGGCCGGCGGCTCAAGGGTATGATCCGCCATGCAACCTAGCATCGAACTAAGTCAATGCCAGTTAATCCGTTTCCCAGCAGAGCTTTAACTTTCGCTATGGTGGGTGCAAGTTTTCTTTGTTCAGTGGCTGAAAGCTTTCCCGGATGATCATGCTTCGGGTCAAGATGTTCAGCGCGATAACCCGGCAATGGATTCTCGTCAGCCGGAGAAGTATCTTTGCAGTAAAACCACATCTGATTCCAATCTTTTGGGTGACTCGGTAGACAGGCATAAGAGAAGATGGCGTCGGTTTTGCGTTGAATCGAAATTCCGCCAAGTTCCAAGCTAGGGCCGTTCGTGAACTCATTCTGGCGGTTCAAATAAAAGTATTCTCTGAAAAGTTCAACACTGGGCTCCTCTTGAAGGAATACTTCGTAGAAGACTTGAAAGTTGCAGATATTCGACACGGAATTGGGTCCAATGTCTTGAGGATGGAGCTGGAAGAAGTGCAGGACATCTCGAAAAAACTTAGAGTCGGGTGGTGAGAAGCCCCGGTTCATATGATCAGTGAATACAATGACTTCACCATCCTTCGGTAGAGGTCTTTCTTCGCCCAGTTTAGGGGCACGATAGTGCATGACATTCTTTTCTAGCAAATATCCGATTTTGACAAAATCTTTAAGCATGCCCTCAGTGACAATGGAGGGAACCCAGTTGCACGCATATAATGTCTTTGGTGGCATTGTGAAGAGAGAGCCTAAAGAAAGGGAAATTTTAGCCGGTTCAAATCAAATTGGTGAAATCACAAGTTAACAGTTACATCATATATTTAGAATGGCGGCTTAAGTGAGGACTAATGATATATGAGTAATTATAAGCCGGACATGTAAGCCTCCATGACACGTACTAGTATTCAGGATCTGACAAGAGCAAAAAATTTACTAAGTATTGGGACAAACAGATTTCGCAGATTGAAGCTATGAGATTTGATCTGCAGCAGTTCGGAAAAAAGGAAATAAATCCTAAACCTAAGGTGGCGGCAGCAGAAAATTGGGGGTACCTAGATAAGATCTGTCGCAACAAGGATATGCTCTAGTATAAAAAACATGTGCTAAAACTGCTACTGCGTGAGATTTGTACTACTTTCAGATCAAAACTATGCGATTTGGGACGGAGAAGGGGAAGAACGGTGATGAAACACCGGTGAACAGAGAAACCCTAAAAATAGATCTATGAAGGGGAAAGGGGAAGCCTTACTGACGCTAATGGACAACGGAGGAGCACCGCGGCGTTTCTAGTCAATTTAGGGTGATGCAGCGGCCAAAGTTGATGAAGAGGACGAAGGTCGATGACGGCGGAGCTCGGGTGCACTGGGACGTCGCGAGGAGGAAGAAGAAGGAGAGAATGCAAAGGAGGAGAATGAGAAGTGAGCCTGTGGCCCTATTTATAAGGCCGGAAGGATAAGTGGTATGCACGGGAATTGAGGAGACAGAAAAGTGGATATGTGACGGCGTGAGCGCCTCGATTTTCAGAAGGGTCAGTTAAGAAAAAGATTTATTTGGGTTACGCGTCGTATTAATTATAGGTGATGTCATGGCAGGTTACCACAATTTCCGGAGATGATGTCATGGCGGGTTACAGCATTGCACAGGAAGAGGAAGAAGGATTTTTTTTCTAAATGTTGAAGATTGACATGAACAAGTTCAAATCAACCTAGGGCCTAATGTTGGGGATATGACTATCATATATGACCCGCCCAGGAGGGGCCGGGTCATCCATTATTGGCGGTTCATCTAAATGAAGCCCAAGAGTATATTAAAGATGGCGGTTCATAGATAGGCTTGTTAAAAGGCCCAAATCCAGAGGCGACTTAAGGCCCGTAAGTATAAACCGCCATGCATATGTAAACTTGTATTGTAAGGCATGCAAGATAAGTCACCGAGCCGGACATGTTTGTATGAGCTGGCCGGGACTTTGTAGGCCATAGGGCATCAACCCATGTATATAAGGGGATGACCCGGCAGTGGTTTAGGGCAAGAAATAACAGGTCGAAAGCCAGGCAAAGCGTGTTTGCTCCCTGGCAATTGAAACCCTAGCAATACCACCTCAAACTAGAGTAGGCCTTTACCTTCACCGCAAGGGGCCAAACTAGTATAAACTCTCCGTGTCCTTTGTCCCATTTAACACCTTTAAGCTAACCTCGTCGCAATGGCTCCACAACTAAGTCCTTCCATGAGGACATCTACCGTGACACTTCCACGACAAGATCTAAACACAAGACATGCACAATGTTCTATTACATGGCAGCACGACAACGCGAATGGTTCAAGGCCGTGCTTAGTGGCCTTTTTCAAGCCCTGGGTATGGAGAGGACCTTGTCGGTGAAGGGGCAACTTTCTCTTTGGCAATGGATACATCGGCACCTACCGAAAGCCTCTTAAAGCCATCAGAGAGGTTAAGATCGGGATGGCGATAGGCGAGGTTGCTCAGGACCATGAAGAGGGCGTTGCAGGCAAGCTTTTGAGACTCTCTTGCGAAGCGAGCGACTCTTCCTTCCTTGTGTGTCTTCAGCCCTTCGATCAACCTGTCAAAGAAGAGCGCTAGCTTGACGTTTGGGACCTCGTGTTTGCTGATTGAGAAGGCTAGGCTCTCCATGCCCATCGATGCGATCTGGGCGGTGAGGCGTTCAGCAATGTCGACTAGGCTCTTGATCCAAAGGTCGCGCTACTGGACTTGGTTCGCCAATTTGTCCTCCACATCCTTCCGGAGGATCCTTGTGTTTTCCAAGTCCTTCATTAGCTGCTTCTCGCGGACCCCACCAGACTCGATCATGCTCTCCAGGGTGCCAAGCCTTGCCTTCATGTCAGTAATGGTGCCATTGGTAGTCTCAAGGTCTTGGCTCTTGGAAGAGAGCTGTGGTTGCGCGTGCTTCAGAGGAATCCCAGCCTTCTGAGCTTCCTCCTTGAGAGCCGCAACTTCCATGGCACTCCCAGTGAGGTCCTCCATCAGCTTGGACACCTATTGATCAAGATCAGCCTTGGCAATGGATGCAGCAGCTAGGTCATCGGCAACCTTCCTTAGCTAGGTGGCGGAGTCAATTGAGAGCACATCGAGGGTCGCCTTGTGCTTGTCCTGCAGCAGCTTGGTGCATTGCTGGACAAGGGCCTCCAGTTCCTCATCCTTGCTACAAAGGGTGGCCTCGAGGTTCTCTTCCCAGGAAGAGATGTCCTTCTCCCTGGCGTTCAAGAGCGCCGTGCACTCCGCCAGACGGGCCTCTCGGGTAGCGACGTCCTCCTTTGCCATGCTGATCGTCTCGTATTGCCGCAGAAGGACTTGGAACTACTTGCCATGCCACTCGTGCGGCTCTCTACCCTTGTCCCTCAGCTTCTGGTCCATGTTGTTGGCAGAATTGCGCTGCTCCTTGAGTGCATGCCACTTTTGGCCGTACTGGTTCTGCATTTCCTTGATACGTGCTGCCATTGACTCCAGGAAGGATAGGTCCATGACTGTGTTAACAGAGTCATCGGCTTCTCCAACTTGCTTTGTCAATGGCACCATTATACGCTGGATCTCCTCATCAAGCTCTGCGCTGGCTGCTGCCGAAGAACCGAGGGCTCCGAGACCGGGTTGGGCAAGCACCAACTCCAGTTGGCTCGAAGATGGCTGCAGGGTCCCAGCCGAGGTGCCAAACGAGGGAAGGGGGCTCATGGTTTGAAGGGGGATTTTCTCTTGAACCATCACCCCTGATCCTGGCACACTACTGGGGGTCTTCTTTGCTTCCTTCGGGGGCTCCTGGATACCAACGGTTTAGTAGATCTGAAAATAAATGCAAAGGAAAAGTAGATTGCAAAGGCAAATAATATGAAAAAGAGACCCGAGGGCCGTAGGTTTCACTAGTGGCTTCTCTTGAGAAAAATAGCAAACAGTGGGTAAACAAATTACTATTGGGCAATTGATAGAACTTCAAATAATCATGACGATATCCAGGCAATGATCATTATATAGGAATCACGTCCAAGATTAGTAGACTGACTCTTGCCTGCATCTACTACTATTACTCCACACATCGACCGCTATCCAGCATGCATCTAGTGTATTAAGTTCATGGAGAAATGGAGTAATGCAATAAGAACGATGACATCATGTAGACAAGATCTATCTATGTAGATATAGACCCCGATGTTTTATCCTTAGTAGGAACGATACATATGTGTCGATTCCCCTTCTGTCACTGGGATCAGGCACCGTAAGATCGAACCCACTACAAAGCACCTCTTCCCATTGCAAGATAAATAGATAAAGTTGGCCAAACAAAACCCAAATATCAGAGAAGAAATACGAGGCTATAAGCAATCATGCATATAAGAGATCAAAGAAACTCAAATAACTTTCATGGATATAAAAAGATAGATCTGATCAGAAACTCAAAGTTCATACGATCCGAACAAACACACCGCAAAAAGAGTTACATCATATGGATATCCAAGAGACCATTGTATTGAGAATCGAATGAGAGAGAGGAAGCCATCTAGCTACTAACTACAGACCCGAAGGTCTACAAAGAACTACTCACGCATCATCGGAGAGGCACCAATGGAAGTGGTGAACCCCTCCGTGATGGTGTCTAGATTGGGTCGGGTGGTTCTGGACTCTGTGGCGGATGGAATTGATTTTCGTCGACTCCCCTAGGGTTTATGGAATATTGGGGTATTTATAGAGCAAAGAGGTGGTCCGGGGGCACCCCAGGTGGGCACAACCCACCAGGGCGTGCCTGGGACTCCTGGCGTGCCCTAGTGGGTTGTGCTCCCCTTGGAGCACCCCCAGGCGCTGCCTTGGCCCATTGGGTGTCTTCTAGTCCAAAAATAATCTCAGTAGAGTTTTGTTGCATTTGGACTCCCTTTGGTATTGATTTCCTGCGATGTAAAAAACATGCACAAAACAACAACTGGCACTTGGCACTATGTCAATAGGTTAGTACCAAAAAATGATATAAAATGATTATAAAACATCCAAGATTGATAATATAACAGCATGGAACAATAAAAAAATTATAGACACATTGGAGACGTATCATCATCCCCAAGCTTAACTCCTGCTCGTCCTCGAGTAGGTAAGTGATAAAAATAGAATTTTTGATGTGGAAAGCTGCCTAACATGTCATATCATATTCTTTTCTTTATAGCATGGACATTTGGACTTTTATATTGTTGAAAGCAATAGTCTAGTTTTGACATGATAACTTAAATACTCAGGCATATCAACAAGCAACCATGTCTTTCAAAATATCAATGCTAAAATAAGCTATCCCTAGCCCATCATGCTCAATCATTGATCCATTCATGAAACACACTTACATATTAACTACACCTAATGCTCAAGTACGATCATAGTGCCTCGTAGTTGGTGCTTTTATAAGAGAAGATGGAGACTCAAATTCAAAAGTAAAAATTGCATAAAGTAAAATAAAGGCCATTCGCAGAGGGAAGTAGGGATTTGTAGACGTGCCAGAGCTCAAAGTGAACAAATTAGAGCTAAAAACATTTTGGGAGGTGTGTCCTTCCCACCAACGAAAATGACTTAGAGTTCCCAACACTTTCCATGCTAGATATATCATAGGCGGTTCCCAAACAAAAAATAAAGTTTATTCATTTTCCCACCATACTTTCACTTTCCATGGCTAACCGTATCCACGGGTGCCTTCCATACCAAAACTTTCCAAGGAATTTATTATTTGACAACATAAAGTAAATTCATTTTTCATTTCAGGAGCGGGCATTCCTAATACCTTTGCCTTACTCTCGTGCAATGCCAAGTGAATAAACACTCGTCATGAGAATAACACATCTAGCATGGAAAAAATTAGCCACCCCTCACCGCTCCGCGAGCGGTACGAACACACAAAAGAGAAGTTTATTTTGAAAATTAGAGATGGCACATATAAATTTGCTTAGAACGGCAAAGGAATACCGCAAATAGGTAGATATAGTGGACTCATGTGGCAAAACTGGTTTAAATGTTTTTGGATGCACAAGTAGTGATCATACTTAGTGCAAAATGAAGGCTGGCAAAAGATTGAGAAGCGACCAACCAAGAAACAAATAATCTCATAAGCGAGCATTAAGCATAATTAACACCGAATAATGCACCACAAGTAGGATATAATTTCATTGCATAATTATTGACTTTCGTGCTTGCATAGGGAATCACAAACCTTAACACCAATATTCTTCCAAAAGCATAATTACTCATCAAGATGACTCACATATCACATTATCATATCTCAAAACTATTACTAAGAATCAAGTTTATTTTGTCCAATTATCTTCATGAATTTTTTTATTATATCCTTCTTCGATATCTATCATTTTGGGACTAATTTTCATGTGTTGCTTTTGAGAAGCTCAAACAAATATAAGTGAAGATCATGAGCATAATATTTCTTTCTCTCAAATTAATCTAAGTGAAGCAAGAGAGAATTTCTTGAAAATTTTACTAACTCAAATAAATCTAAGTGAAGCGAAAGGGAATTTCTTCAAAAATACTAGAGCACATTGTGCTAAAAAGATATAAGTGAAGCACTAGAGCAAGTCCATAGCTCATAAAATTTTAAGTGAAGCACTAGAGCAAGTCCATAGCTCATAAAATTTTAAGTGAAGCATAGAGAGCAATTCTAACAAGTCATGACATAATTTTGGCTCTCTTAAATAGGTGTGTCCAGAAAGGAATCAAGACTTAAAACACAAAATAAAACAATCAAAGACTCATATTATACAAGACGGTCCAAGCAAAACACATAGTATGTGACGAATAAAAATATAGCTTCGAGTAAAATACCGATGGTCGTTAGAAGAAAGATGGGATGCCACTCGGGGGCATCCTCAATCTTAGTTGCTTATAGCTTGGGATGCCGGGGAATCCCCAAGATTAGGCTCTTCTTACTCCTTATTCCTTCATCCATCATAAGATAACCCAAAACTTGAAAACTTCAATCACACAAAACTCAACAAAAGCCTTCGTGAGATCCGTTAGTATAAGAAAACAAATCACTACTGTAAGTGCTGTAGTAAACCAATTCATATTTTGTTCTTGCATTATATCTACTGTATTCCAATTTTTCTTTGGCAAAAACTCATCAAAGAAAACCATAGAGCCATCAAAACAAGCACACAACACAAAGAAAACAGAATCTGTCAAAAGCAGATTAGTCTATAGAAATCTGGGTAATACGAATACTTCTGTAACTACAAAAACTCTGAAAAATTAGGACGACCTAGGAAATTTGTATATTAATCGACTGCAAAAGGAATTAGTATTTTATCGCTCTCTGGTTAAAACTGAAAATTATATTCGCGAGTGCAAAAGTTTCTATTTTTTCTACAAGATCAAACAACTATCACCTAAGAAGATCCTAAAGGCTTTACTTGGAACAAACACTAATTAAAACACAAAAAACACAATCATAATAGTAGCATAATTGTGCAAACACTCAAGAACAGAAAGCAATAAGCAAAAGTAAATTTTATTCATTGGGTTGCCTCCCAACAAGCGCTATAGTTTTACGCCCTTAGCTAGGCATAAAGCAAGGATCTAAGTTTTGTTATCTTTGTTTAAAGATCCATAAGATGCCCTCATGATTGTTCATATGGCGGCCTAATTATTGTTCTAGGGAAGTGTTCCATACCCTTCCTCAAAGGAAATTGTAAATTAATATTGCCTTCTTTCATATCAATCACGACATCGATAGTGCGTAAAAATGGTCTACCAAGAATAATTGGATAACATGGATTGCAATCAATATCAAGAACAATAAAATCTATGGGCACATAATTCCTATTTGCGAGAATAAGAACATCGTTAATTCTTCCCATAGGCGTTTTAATAGTAGAATCCGTCAAGTGCAAACTAAAAGAACATTCTTCAATATCGGTAAGACCAAGCACATCACATAAAGCTTTCGGAATTGTAGAAACACTAGCACCCAAGTCGCACAAAGCAAAACACTCATAATTTTTAATCTTGAATTTGATAGTAGGTTCCCACTCATCATGCAATTTTCTAGGAATTTAAACTTCTAATTCCAACTTTTCTTCTAAAGCTTTCATCACAGCATCAACAATATGTTTAGTAAAAGCTTTATTTTTTTAATAAGCATGGGGTGAATTTATCATGGATTGCAACAAAGAAATACAATAAATCAAAGAGAAACTATCATAATTAAAGTCTTTGTAATCCAAAAGAGTGGGCACATCACTAGCTAAACTTTTGACCTCTTCAAACCCACTTTTACCAATTTTCTCAATAAGATTTTCACCCTCCGAATTAGCGGGATGCCTTCTAACTAAAGTTGACTCTTCTCCAGTCCCCTTTTCATCAATGTTAATTTTACTAAACAAGGAATGAATAGAATAAACACCAATCATTTTAAGATCTTCATCACTTTTGCGGAAGTAATCACTAGAAAATGTTTTTTCTAAAAATTCTCTTTTAGCTCTAAGCATAGCGGTTCTTTTCTTACTTTCATACATAGAAACATAAAGAGCTTTAATTGATTCCTCAACCTTACGCACAAAATTTTTCATCTTGAGACATTCCACATCATGAGAAATTTTATCAACACTTCTAGACAAATCATCAATCTTATTCAACTTTTCTTCTATGGTAGTGTTGAAAACCTTTTGCGTGTTGATAAATTCCTTAATATTATTATGAAGATCGGAGGTGTTCCTATTATTATAAGATTTATTTCCATAGGAATTACTATAATTATTAGAGGAATTACTAGGAAAAGGCCTAGGATTAAAATTACCTCTATAAGCATTGTTATTGAAATTATTTCAAGAGATAAAATTCACATCTATGGCATCACTATTTTGCTCAATCAAAGTAGACAAAGGCATATGATTGAAATAAATAGGAGCACATTTACTAGCAACCATTTTCATAAGAGCATCAAGTTTTTCACTCAGAGAAGAAATTTCTTCAACCAAATTAACTTTTTTTTACTAGTAGGAGCTCTTTCGGTATGCCATTGTGAATAATTTGCCATAATATTATCAAACAATTTGGTGGCTTCACCCAAAGCAATTTCCATAAAAGTATTACCCGCGGCGGAATCTAAAAGATTACGAGAAACAAAATTCAATCCCGCATAAAAAATTTGTATGATCATCCAAAGATTTAACCCATGAGTTGGGTAATTCCTTAGCATCATTTTCATCCTTTCCAAAGATTGCGCAACATGTTCATGTTCAAGTTGCTTAAAATTCATGATCTGGGTTATAAGGGAAATAATTTTTGCGGGTGGATAATACTTAGTGATAAGAGCATCTTTGCATTTATTCCAAGAATCGATACTATTGCGAGGCAAGGAAAAGAACCAATTTTTGGCAGAATCAGGCAAAGAAAATGGAAATAATTTGATCTTCACAACATCATTGTCCACATATTTTTTCTTTTGCATATCGCATGATTCCATGAAGGTATTAAGATGGGACGCGGCATCCTTATTAGGAGTACCGGAAAATTGTTCTTCCATAACAAGATTCAGCAAAACAGTATTAATATCACAAGACTCCGCACTAGTTGCGGGAGGAGCAAGCGGAGTGCCAATAAAATCATTGCTGTTGGTATTTGAGAAATCACACAATTTGGTGTGCTCTTGAGTCATGATGACTACACAGCAAGATTGCACTAAAAACAAATCCGGCAAGAAAATGACGAACGAAAAAGAGGGCGAATAAAATGGCAAATTTTTATGAAGTGGGGGAGAGGAAAACGAGTGGCAAATGGCAAATAATGTAAATTTCGAGGAGATGAGATTTGTGATTAGGAACCTTGTATATGTTGAAGATCCTCTCCGGCAACGGTGCCAGAAATTCCTTTTGATGCGGCTTGAAGCTACATCGGTATTTCCCCAAAGAGGAAGGGATGATGCAGCACAACCGCGGTAGGTATTTCCCTCAGATATGAAACCAAGGTTATCGAACCAGTAGGAGAACCAAGCAACACAATGTAAACAACACCTGCACATAAATAACAAATACTCACAACCCGACATGTAAAAGGGGTTGTCAATCCCTTTCTGGTAGCGGTGCCCCAAGATAGGCAAACATACGTGAATAAAATTGTAGTAGATCGATAGATCGAACGCCAAATAAAATAAACAAGAATAAAACGCAGCAAGGTATTTTTGTCTTTTTGGTTTAGTAGATCTAAAAATAAAGGCCACTGCTACGCGTCGGTCAGTGGATCTTTTTAAAAGATCCACTGCCTCACGAGTCCTCGGATCCGACGGATTGAGCGGCCATGCATCACCTTCTAGCATTGCAACACAGGTTGTGTTGCAGAAAATTTCTACAACATGGGTCTTGTTGCGGAAAAATTGCGACATAGGTCAAGTCGCCAGTCGCATATTTGTTTATGCAACAAAGGTCTTGTTACAGTTTTCTTTTTGCAACAGAGGTCTTGTTGTAAAAACTTTTACAGCAAAGATCTTGTTGTAGTTTTATTTTTTTGCAAGAGAGGTCTTGTTGCAATTCTTTTTGCAACAGAGACATTGTTGCATCGTAAAGATTTTAGGTTTGATAATGATTGGAACGATTCCATAAAGATTTGGTTGTAAGAATGGTTTAGTGATTTGTGTATCTATAGCTGAAGCATTATTACTTATGATATCATGGACAAATGTATTTGGTGTGAAGAATGATTTGGCTTGTGAATTTCAATGTATTGCATCGTTTTTAGTATCCATGTGTTGTATGTTTTTCCCCAATAGATGCACTTGAACTTCTCCTTGGGCTATGGTTGAACTGCTGGTTTTTTTGTGTTGTTTAATTTTGGGGCCCCAACATATGATATATGACTTGAACTTCTGCTTGAGATCTGGCTGGGTTGCTGGTTTCAGATGGAGAGGATTTTCTGTGTTGTGTATTGTATTGGTATTTTTCAACTCAACCAATACGTAGCCTTTTGCATAGAATCTAGATGTGTTTTTTGTGTTTTTTCAACTGTGAATGGATTTCAACTACAACTTTGTGCAAAAATATTCTCATACACTCCTTTACATTTCTTTATCTTTTCTCGACATTGTACTTGAACTTTTGCACGTATCCAAACAGAACTTCACATCTAAACGCGTTGTCTTAGGCTTGGTAACCTTAGTTCTTATGGCAATACTTATTTTTAAGCATATTTTTTCCTACATCGATTTTATATACCAGAACTTCTTCTGTAAGCTGACCTGAACTTCAAACTATATTATTATTTTGTTGGTTGCTCTTTTATGGAATACAACACCAGCACCTCCTGTCATAATATACCAGAACTTCCACTGTAATATTCCTTGAACTTCATAGTGTATATTTTTTATTTTTGTTCTTGCTTGCACTTTTATGGAATACATCACCAGCACATCACTTCGTCTCATAATATACCAGGACTTCTGCAGTAATATTACTTGAACTTCACAATGTATATTTTTCATTTTTATTACTGCTTGCTCTTTCATGCAATACATCACCAGCACAGGACCTCCTGCCATAATATAGCAGGACTTCTGCAGTAATATTACTTGAACTTCACAGTGTATATTTTTTATTTTATTACTGCTTGCTCTTTCATGCAATACATCACCAGCACCTCCTCTTATACTATACTAGTACTTCTGAAGTAAGCTTACTTGAACTTCTACTATATAATTTCTTTGAAACTTCAACAGTAAAAGTTCAAGTAAGCTTCTCCTAAAATAATGTTTTCAAAAGTGGAATAATATTCTGCACATTGACATGACATAAGTTTGCTTTGTGTTAATTGACCTATTCTAACTGTTCATCAGCCTTGAGCTTCTCCTAGGCTTTGGTTATGGTGGTTTTTGCTTGACATGTACCTCTACCTCTTCCTCTTTCTCTTCCTCTTCATCGTCCTCTTCCTCTTCATCATCCTCTTCCTCTTCATCATTGCATTCCACTTCCTCTTCCTCTTCCTCTTCCTCTTCCTCTTCTTCGACGGTGTCTTCATCTTCGTCTTCCTCTTCATCTTCCATCTCTTTCTCGTTGCTGGCTCTAGGTTTTGCTTTCTGTTTCTTCTCTGGCCTTTTGCTTGTCTTTTCAGCATCTGCGCTCTTTGTGCATGTTCTTGCATTATGTGGTTCATACTCCTTGCATATGCTACAAAGTATGCTGCTTGCTTTCTATGGGTGTGGTCCCTTCTTTTGTTCTATAACTTTGGGCTGCTGTTTTTGAACTTTGGGTTTCTTGACCTCCTCGGCATCGTTTCTTTCTAAGAGTGTTGGACTGGTGAGCTTGTTGTGTCCTGCAATATTTTTGCACACACTACATTGTCTATGTCCAAGTGGCACTCCATTCTCATCGAACACGACAACTCTTCCTATAGGTGGTGCCTTTATTTGAGCTCTCTTGTCACTTTTTTTTGCTGCAGAAATTTTCTTCCTACCCTTTGTTTCAGAGTACATCGCAGTTTCATCGTCTCTTGTTGCCGCTGCTGCATTAATTGGTCAACACCCTGCTTGCATTGGTTGGCTTGAGCAGCGACCTGGAGCATTTCAGCTGCATAATAATGAAGGTCATCTTCAATTTCAGCATCCTCTTTAGCCATCCTTTCGTCAGCATCCGGTTGATTTGCTGAATGTATTGCATCAAGCTCTTCCACGAGCCTCTTGAGAACATAGTAGGCTCTGTCATATTGCTGGTCGTATCTCATTGCTTTCTTATTAACTATCAAATTTAGCTGCAGCAAGATGTCTTGCTTCGATAGTCTTGAGCTGCCATCCGATGTAGTTGTGTTGTAGTCCCTTGTATCAAAGGTTGGTTGTGATTTTTGCAGTCTTTGTGTACCGTTTGAGGGTATACTTGTCTGGAAATTTGTCAGGCTTTAGGTGGTCCAGTATGTTCAAGATGTGAAGGCAGAAGAGGCCTGCATTTTGTGATGAATACAGAATACGTAGTTTGTGATCCAACAATGAGTTTCATATATTTGATATGTACTACTAGTTTAGCTATTTAATGAGTTTGTTTTTTTGCTCACCTGTGTGTGTCCAAAGCTTGCATTCACACTCATATATTTCATTCTCTGGGTCAGCTACAACCTGGAATTCATGCTTTGACCAGGAAAATCTTTCTTCACCATCATGGCCAGCCTTGTTATGGTAGTACACAAGGTACTTAGTGGGCTCTGTTGTAGGCTTTGCGCAAAATAGCATGGCTTTTCTCATCCTAGTCCTCATCTCGGTGTAGACAGCTCTTGTGTACTTGATAGACATGTCTTCCTCCTAGCCGTAAGTTGTTTTTGTCACAGGATTGGTCTGCACATGTCAAAAAATAAGATATTAGTCGAAGTAGAGTCATGGGTTTCATTTTTTTAATTCAAAGTGCACATGTTGAAGGAAAACACAATATGATGGGGGTGTTTTTTTGTCTTCATACCATGCTGGTCATTGTTTGCTCGTTCTCCTTCTGCATCCGAGTTTGTATGCAAGCATTTACCCGCCTAGCAAACTTGTGTAGGTTCTGGGTCCCCTTGACAAACCCTCTCTTGAGCATGTGGTTCATGATCTCGCCTCGTTGTGTGGAAGTCATTCTAGCATAGAAAAATTTCTTGTAATATGCTGAAATCCACATTTTCCTATCACTCCACAACTAGATCATCATCTGGTCGTTCTCTAGTTTGTACTTGTGCATGAGTTCAGCCCAGGCAACTTCAAACTCTGTTGGCATCAGCGACTAGTTTAGTATAGCTGTGAACTCCTCTTTGAATGCTTTATACTTTTTGCACAACAACGCGAGGTATTCCGTGTACTTCTTCTGGATGTGCCAACGGCATAGCTTGTGGATGATGTTTGGGAATGAATGTGGCATAGCTTTCGCCATCGACGGGCACTGGTCTGCATGAATTAAAAAAATGAAACTTGCTTCTTTTTCGCATTGATGGTGAACTTATGTTGTACAAGTAGTTGAACTTCACAGGTAGCAGTATGACTATCTAAAAATGTCACATGTATTTTTTTCCTTACAGCAGTGTTGTTGAACTTTTGTGGTACCAGTGCTTGAACTTTACAGGTAGCAGTATTACTAACTAATAATGTAACCCAATTTTTTCTTACAGAAGTGCTGTTGAACTTCTGTGGTACTAGTGCTTGAACTTCACATACATAACTATATTTTTCCTGAACATGTTTCATATGTTTTTTCTTACAGTAGTGTCCTTGAACTTCTATGGTTCCTCTATTTGAACTTCACATCCAGAACTATATTTTTTCTAAACATGTGACATATAATTTTGCTTCTTATACTGTTTTTGTTGGACTTCTGTGCTAACAGTGGTTGAACTGCCCGCTTTACATTATTTTCAAATAAAACCAATGTGCCCAATACAGACCCATAGACTGAAAAGATGATGAAACTTGTAGAGTTTTTTTAACTCACCTATTAGAATGCAAGTTGGGTGCTTGTTGTTCATGCACCGTACAAATGTATCGAACAACCACTTGAATGACTTTGCGTCTTCGTCTCTAATCAGGGCAACAGCAAATATCGTTGACGACAAGTGATGGTTTGTTCCAACAGAGACTCCCAGAGACATATGAAATCTGTTGGTCTTGTAAGTTGTGTCGAATGTTACGCAATCGCCAAAGTCTTGATAGGCTCCTCGGCAGCTTGCATTGGACCAGAAAATGTTTTTCATTGACTTGTCCTTGTCTACATGTATGTCATAGAAAAACTCATCATTGATTGCCTTCTTGTCTTTGAAGAATGATACAAGTTTCAATACATCATCCGAATCATCTTTCTTTGCATTCATGGCTTTCCTGCAAATTATATGCAAACATGCATTGGTCATTTTTGCTAGCAAAGGGTGCTGACTTAGGATGCTATGTACATTTGCAGTATATGCATTTTTGAATACTTACTGGTTTAGTAGGTCTCGTCCAGTCATGCTTAGGAAGTATCTTCCATCTTCATTTTCTTATAGAATGGACATGATTGTTGTATGCTTGACATCATGGTACTACAGGAGCTTTACGTACTCCAGAATAGTGGGGTCATAATTCTTGTGTGAGTGCAAGAATACATGTGTTATCCTCCTGCACCTTCGCCCTCATTCTTGCATTGCAGCCTATCCTCTGCGATGTTTTGTTTCACTTTTTGTTAGCCTCTGAAATAGAAGTTGTGTGTTTCCCTTGGAATGCGCAAACAAAATACTTGTGGTTGTCATTCCCCCCGTCTTCCTGATTCCAAAACCAGCGTGTCTGGCGTATCTGCTATAAAATTCCCTTGCTTTCTCTACATCTTGGAATTGCATCTTTAGTCTTGGTATTAGATAATCCGGGAGATCCGGCATCTGCAGAAAAAGAAAAAATAATCCAAACGGCATGTTAAAATGCAGTTTATGAACTTGTTATCCTGGAGGGAGCAGAAAATTTTGCAGATAATACAAGATGCATATATAAATACCTAAATATTTTTGTTTCACTTACGTGCGTGTATGATCGCAACTCCACCAGAGTCTGCTGCTGTCCCTCTGGGATGGGGCACGGTAGAGTAATCATAGCAGGATGTAGGATTGGATCAAGAGGAGGAAGGAGGGCTGAAGATGGCATCTCTGTTGTTTGCGTCCTTTTTGCTTGAGGTGGTTGCGGAGGTATTGTGATCCTGGTCTTGGTTTGCTCTTTTGTTTTGTGAAGCAATCCATCTACCTTATATCTCGTACAATTTTGAGTTGTAGCAGCAACAGCAGGATCCAACGGTGGTAGTGTGCATAGCACTCTCCTCCGTGTGTGTGTTCCTGTTGGATTTGTCCTAGGATCCGGTTTAGTTGCTTCCCTTTGGCATTGATGAGGCACACTAGGATAACCTCCAGAGTTACACGCATGACTTGATCTAACGAATCCATGGGGGATTTGCGGCGTCACCCAATTAGGTGGAGACGCAAAGTTATGCGGATAGGGCTGTGACCCAGCATCTTGGAAGTCTCCATGTGTTTTGGGTGTCATCCAATTTTGGTGTGGAGCAGGTTGGTAATGCTGTTGGTGCGTTTGAGGTGTGACCCATTGAGGGGGTGGTGCAATGCGTACATGCTTAGGATTGTGTACTTGCTGCTGGGAAATTCTAAGCTTCTTCACGCATCTCTCGTCTTGCTGACATAAATAAAAAAAATGTCTATTAGCACACAAGTTACATCTGCCTATAACTTTGTAACTGAACTGAGCATTATTTACAGCTTGAACTTCTCATATAAAAGTGGTATTCATGTACATATTTCCCCCTAGGACAGGCATCACACTCTGTACTGAGCTAAGCATCTGCAATACTTTTGTACCTGAACTGAGCACACTTCACAGAATGAAACTCACATTCTATTAATTCTACACTATTTGATTACTTATATGTACTTGAACTGAGCACTATCAACACCCTGAACTTCTTCTTTGCAAAGGGGAAATACTGTCTACAGTTAAAAAAAGACTGAACCTTCATGAGTTTGAATGCTTGAACCACTAGTGCATACCAACCTAACCTTCATGTGATCACACGTATGTTTTTTTTCATTTTTTTCACACAACCAGTTACATACCAACCTGAAATCTAGCACACTTACTAGTTGAACTTCACATGGCTTTTCACATGTGAATGCAGGAAGGGGTTCTTCTGTTTCTAGCCTGGACTGAGGCTCACTTACTAGTTGAACTTCACATGGCTTTTCACATGTGAATGCAGGCAGATTTTCTACTGTTTTGTAGCCTGGACTGAGGCTCACTTACTAGTTGAACTTCACATGGCTTTTCACATGTGAATGCAGGCATATTTTCTACTGTTTTGTTGCCTGGACTAAGGCTCACTTACTAGTTGAACTTCACATGGCCTTTCACATGTGAATGCAGGCGGATTTTCTACTATTTTGTAGCCTGGACTGAGGCTCATACACTGCCAGAATTTCACATTGCTTTTCACACTACCAGAACTTCACATGGCTGTAAGAAAATAACAAACAGAAGGAAGTTCAACCATACCCTGACTAGAAGTTCGGCCAACCTTTTTTCAGCAGTAGATAGGCCACCTTGAGAGCAATTCGTCGGGGAGCTAGGAGTGGAATTGCATGGCAATCCTTGTTTTGCAGAGGGCGCGAAGTTCATCTGCACGAAGAAAGAAGGCCAGGCAAGGCAAGATTGAAGGAGAAGGCAAGCAGAGTGAGGAAGTTCATCTACCTTTGGTAGATTTGAAGGCACCGCCGATGCGGCCTCCGCCGCCGAGATGCTTCCTTCGTCGTGCCCTTCGCCGTAGGTTGTGTCTGGGACGTCATCTGTTCTTCTAATCTGTTGGGCGGTGAGGATGGACCGAGGCGGAGGCTTCGGGAAGTCCATGGCGGCCGTTCGTCACAGAAATCCGACGGCTTCGCCGGCTCTTGGAGAGGAGGTGGTGACGGAGGGGTGGCACCGGATATGGTCGCCGAGGAGCTTGAGACGTAGGGGGGGGGGCCGGATTCGGCTGGCGAGGAGCTGGAGACGGCGGTGAACAACAGGGGGAGGACGGGGATCGAGGGTAGGAGCCGCGAGGAGGGGGGCTGGGGCAGCTCGGATCGGATCAGGATAGGGGGAGGATGGGGTGGATCCTGTCGGGGCGGCCTCGGTATCCCGTGGGTCGGGCCGGCGGCAGTTCAGAAGTTCGGGAGGGCCCTGTCGGCCCTATATAGGGGCTGTTGTGATCCAAATAACTATTCTAATCCTGGGATTAGAATAGTGTTGTCCTCGAGGGTATGGAGAGTGCAAACCCTAGCGAACAAGCGCTGAGGGTCCAGCTTATATAGTACTACTTATATAGTACTCGTGTATATATACTACAAATATATAGTGGAGTGGCTTTCTTTTTCTCTCCATAACAATCGTTTTAAATTGTGTAAGTACGAAATGAAACTCTTTATTTAACGTACTAGTAAAGAAAACTACTTATGGTGAACTAACGATCCACGTGTCCTGGTCGCACTTCCTGTCCTTCACGTACAGTACACTACCCTCTGTTAAAGTGAACAACCACACATGCGCCAAATTATCAAAAACGTATGAGAGTGTGTGCAGATAAAGAATTTTAATTTCAATTATCGGAAAGGTTTGAGAGTATGTACAGTTTGCCCTCTCTCAATAATTATGTTTGTTGTGTTTGGCCTAAACTTGGTCGTACTTTACAAAGTTTGACTTCAGTCAAATCTAATATGCAGAGTAAATAAAAATGGAGGGCTACTACGTCCATCCGGGTTTTTAGTCCACACCATTTTTTAATCAAAGTCTGACCACATATTTAGTTCATAGCTGGACAAATAAAATTACAGGGAGCTGAAGACGAAGTTGTGAGAAGGCTTAGAAATCAAAACTAAACTTATGCTCTTAGTACCAACGTCGATCCTTCTTCGAGGAAACATTTGGTTCATAGCCAATTGTGTGATAAAATTGCGCCAACGTGAAAGACGACGGTGTCTCCAATGCAACCAAGGTGAAATGATGAAGGATATCATCTTTGTGGGTAACAAGCAAAGAGCACTGATGGAAGAAGCTTGTTTTTCGTTGAAAATCGATCAGCTTCACTAGCTAATGCAACCATGAGGCGCAACCATGAGAATTGATAGGTCATCATGGTGATGCATCATCCATTTGGCATCATGTTTGGGTGAGGCACCAATGAAGTTCAACAAATCCTCACTGTGGTTTGTTTCTTCTCGGTAATCAAGCTCGAGGAAGGAAGAAGCACATGGCAAAGGACATTGACGCGGAACAACAATGGCCATCCAATTTTGTGCAGTTCCACTAAAATTGAGGAAGACATGCCCGGGTATGGAGATACGCATCGTTGTTTGCAAATATATAAAAAAGGATATAGTGTTGTTACTTTGTTTTGGCAGTGGTACCAGATTAATAGCGACATCTCAATTGTCAATAAGAATTAATGAAAAGTACACCAACAAACAGAAGCATCATGATTATCTTGATGGGAACTAAACCAGGATACCCGAGAAAAAACCATTTCTTCATTTGACTGGTGATAGTACTATTAGATTAGAAGCAACAATAGGAGCATATGGACAATGACCGCACAACCACCATGTACTTTTTGTCGAAACAACATGTATACCTCCACCGAGTCATAAACCAGGACAACTTTTCGAGTGGCATTTCCTCTATAATAGTAAAAAATAGGTGATGTTGGACCAGCCGACGAACCCTAGCTACTGTACATGGGGAGCTGGGGAGTAGTGGCATAGAAGAAAACCCACATGCAGCGACCTGGGGAGCTGGACCAGTATAAGATGTAATACCTCGGGTGGGCGAGATGTCGCTTAGGCGGGCGGGATCTGCCCACATGACGGCAGCGAACAAGGGCGGGGACTTTCGTCCGCGCCAGCGCCGGCTCCGAGAGGACGGTGCACATTGGCTTCCTCCATCACCGACGGCGACAATGTCAATGCTGCACCTCCTCACCTCCTGCACCAGATGGGACTCGGCCGGATCTGTGATCACCGGTCAGGAGAGAGATAGAATGGTCACTGTCATCTTGTTTTGATATGGAGAGGGTGAGAGAGCGAGACACGAGAAACCCTATCAAACAAGAGGCTATATATACAATGGAGTAAAAAATCTCTCCATAGTAGTGGTTTTAAATAGAATATGTGCGCTCCCGGAAAAAAGAAACGAAAACTGGTGGACAATTTTTTTAACGTACTAAGAAAGAAAACTCGATCAAAAACACGCCCCGCCTCCAGGTCACGAGAATCGCTGTGCACACACACATAGACATAGACATGCATATCCGTGTTTATGTAAAATTCCATCTCCATCTCCAATCATATTTTTCCAACTAGCACATTATTTATGTTGTTAATTATATACGCAGCAATATTAATGTACAACATCTCTTGTTTGTGGGCGTCCGGACCACTGCCACGCCCGCTCCTGACCAACCCGAACCCTCTTCAGAGCAAGTATAATAAGGTGACATAAGCGGGCAGTAAGGATTTAAATATTACATTGTTGCTAAGTTGGAACAGAGAGAAGAGGAGAGAGAAGGGAAGCGGGTTGTAGACTTATAGCAAGCTGTAGCACAAGCTCCAAGAAGCTTTGTGAGAGTGTAAGGTGGGTCACATGTTGACAAAGTAGTACTTTTTGTAGCCAACTATTATCCGTGTTGGCTGTTACATTGGCTATAGATGATGTGACAACTTGTTATAGCCAGCAGCCGGCTATATTATTAACCATGCTCTTATCACCCGCGCGTGCTTCCCGCCCGAAACGGTCAGTGCCGCATTCATGCCCAGCCAGAGCGGACGCGACCTCCCACTGGCGCCGGCATTGAAGTGGCGCGCCGGCCGAGAGAGCGTCGCCCGCGCCGCTTCCCGGTGCACGCGACTGCTCCGCGTTCAAAGGTCGCCTCGGCCGGCCACAACATGCATGTAAAAAGTTCTTGGGAGTGTGTGCTACAGCTAGCTATCCTCCCCCTCCTTGTCAATCTCTTACAGTAGTGCTAGTACTCCAAGGTGCAATCCATCGAAAAGCAGGTGGGAAATTTATCCTATACTCGATTTGCGATGACTGGCATGCCGAGCGACCATGTGGGGTGGAGCCGTGGAGGAGGGTGAGACGCGGACGCGATAGACGTGATTTAAATGTTGGTTTTTCTTGATGGCACGATCCAACAAAACGAAACGTTGGTTTCAGTCCATTTCCATTTTTTCTCTGGGAAAACGGAAACTTTCCACTCCATTTTCATTCCTACTCCAAGGTTGCCCCGTTACAACATTCCATCAAATATAAAGGAAAACTAACACACATGCTGATGCATCTCAATGATTCACAGATCATAGCCAATATTTACTTCACAACTAAAGACAAAAGTTGTGAGAGTGTGTACAAAAGAAAACTACCGATGGGGTCACTGTGACTTAAACCATAAACCCTAAAAAAGATTTAATTTCCTGGCTAGGTAGAACCTGCCGAAGGAAAAACGGCTGGCACCCTCGGATCATGCGATGCTTTTCTGCAGTTCCACTAAAATCGAGCTGATCATCCCTGATGGCAAAGATATTGAAGAAGTGTGATTAGAATAATAGTACTAGCACTAGTTCATGAGACATAAACTCATCACAAATAGAAGCCGGTAGAAGTAGAGAAAGATCAACATGGATATGGAGCTACGTGGGGAGCTGCGGCAGTGGAGCAAGCCGGTTCCAAAAGGAAGATGTACCTGGGACGTCGGGCTGTAGCTAGAAGGGCAGTCGGGAGGCGGCATCAGCCCATACCATGGGGACCCCCGATTGGGACGCACCAACATGTGAATGTGAGGGACTACAACCTCGTGCATGCATGCAACAGTCACACATACACATCGATGCAAAAACGCGTGCGATGCCCTAATGCATGCATGTCCGAGCACACGAGGGAACACACACGGTCACGCTCAAGTGCACAACCTACACGTGCATGCACACACATACTCAGCCAGAGTGATCTAGTGACCGTATAAACACCGTAGAATGTATATATTGAGCGCAATGAGCGTATTATGAAGTCCACTGACCATATTTTTACAAATATACAGCGACGGATAGTGTATTTATCTCGTTTGAAATTAAGCCATATTAACCAAAAAGGAGGTAGTATGGACTAGCATTACTTTGATGTGTCCCGTCAACTTGCCGAATGAGGAGAAGCTTGCAGGACAGGAGAAGCTTGTGTGCGGTGGCTCACAGGACAAGGAGAAACTTTTGACTAATGCAAGCTCTCCCTCGCTCAGGCGGTGGATATGCAACAGTTAATTTGGTGTTAGATTGCCAGAAGCATAGACTGTACTAGTACCATTATTGTTCGACTTCCCGAAGAGGTGAACAACCAAGCGCAAAGTTTACTAGTACTAGTACTACTACTATAGAGGTAATACTACTAGGAACCGGGTGGAGGAGCGTCTACACTCTTATTTATCTTAAAATGTGATAAAGCAATCTTCAACACATTTCGTTCACATTCAAGGGTTCTTGCATGTGACAATGGAAGTTGATTGCATGGAACACTCGCTTAATTCTGGCTCATATACTGTTACAAATAGGAGCGCTCAATAATATTTTCTCTTTTTTTGTTATTCAACATGTAAACAGGTCAGCAAACCTTGTGGCGCATCTTTGTGCGAACCGTGCTTGCTGCACTTTGAATGTGACCAAGAGATGGATTGATGAAACACCTCGCTTCCTTGTTCTTTTTTTGCAGGGTACCTCGCTTCCTAGTGACTAGTCTCTTGGCTGATCGTCCTAAGAATGCTTATATATGAATAAAGCTCTCTCATTTACCCACAAAAAAGATTAAGCCATATTAACTGGAAAGGAGGGAGTATGGACTAGCACTACTTTCTGGTGTGTCCCGTCAACTCGCAGAACGAGGAGAAGCTTGCAGGACAAGGTGAAGCTCGCTTACGCCCACTCCGTCTACCTCAAGCCTGGTGGCTCGCAGGACGAGGAGAAGTTTTTTACTAACGTAACCCACCCTTGCCCAGGCGGTGGACATGCAGCAGTTCATTCGGTGTCAAAATGCCAGATGCATACACTCTAGTACAATCATTGTTCGACTTCACGAAGAGGCGAAGAGCCAAGCGCAAGGTTTAGTAGTACGAGTAGTACTACTAGTAGAACCGCATGGTGGAGCATGTGTACTCTTATTTTATTTTAATCTCTGATAAAGTGCACATTTATTCAGGAGAAGTGCGGAAAACGGCTACCAAATAGTAGTATTAAAAACATCGAACATGTAATGATGATATCGATCAACCATGCTCGAATATATCTTAGCCTCCGTGCGAGCCTGTCTGTGTGTTCTCGCTCCTCGTCTCTCTCAAGGAACAGCTGGTTGGCCATTTTTCCGTCAATTGAGATCGGTTTGCTCACACTCCGGTCCCACATGTCAGTGATATGCCAAGAGGAAGTGCGTTGACCGGCTGGCCATACAGGTACTTGGTTTTGCACCTTCATACTACTCTCCCTCCATCATGGTTTACAGGGCACGTTTCATTCTCATGCATTTCTCTCCATGCATTTCTCTCCATGCATTTCCACCACCAAAGAGACTTTTGACGCGTTTGGTTTAATGCTCAATTAATTAGGGCATGGTAACCGCAATCAAGTCCACAATTTCTCTCGATGTACTACGTGTTGTACGCTGAGTGGAGTAAGTGCATGCATGTGTGTACCCGAGGTGGAAGCACTGCATGCATGTGTGTACGCACTATTTCCTCTAGTAATAGATGTCGTGTTATAACTACCAATGCTATTTTTCAAGTCGATTGCTAGTCGCCTTGGTCCCAGAGATTTTTTTGAAGCGCTCAAATAGTGACGGAGGGAGTAGTATGAGCGGATTCAAAGAAGAACATATTGATGGTTGCTTCTTCCGAGCAACTTACAGTGGGAAAGGTGGGGCTTATGATTTGACTACTCATTACTCACTATTAGTGTGGCGCAACGACCGGGCTGAGTCTCTCATGTGGTTGTGCACTACTCCCACCGTTCTTAAATATACTATGGAGTATGTGTCTTTCTAGAGATTTCAATGAGTGACTACATACGAAGCAAAATGAGTGAATCTACACTCTAAAATATGTCCATTTGAAATTTGTATAAAGATAAATATTTAGGAACGGAGGGAGTATAATTTTGTGCACGACACATGGACCCGGATGCCGAAGAGGCTTCGGGTAATGCTATCAAGCTTCCAGCATTTGTTTACATAATTTGACGTACTATACAAATAATTTTCCAATGACATGAAATTGTACAATGCTCTGAGCTTTCAGCTTTTGTTTCGTGTGTCTTGCCATCCATGCACTTTCAGAAAAAATAAAAAAAAACTAACTTCCTTGCTAATGCATCTCAATGATTAGCAGATCAGAGCTAATATTTACATCACAACTGAAGACAAAGTTGTGAGAACGTGTTAAATTAAAATTGATCCATGCTTTCATTTGCAGCAACTTCCCCCCAGCTCTTTCTAAATCAACAAGGCATGTTGGGAAAAAAGTAGCTGTCTGGAGCATGCAACATTCCGATCATTTTGTGCAGTTCCACTAAAATAGAGTTGAGCGTCCTTGTTCCAAAGATACTAAGCGTGATTACAATAATAGAGGACTGTTAATGAAACAATAAACACACAAATAGAAGCTGGTCACCGTTGCAGTCTCTCTTAAGACAAACTAGTTGGAGAAGATTAAGCAAATAGTTGGAGAAGATTAGGCTCGGAGTTGGATGAGGAGGATAGAGCAAAACCAATCTCCCTTTGTGCAGTCACACTGAAATGTAGAGATGTTGCCCGTGTGATTTTTTAGTACAACTGCACAAAACACTCTTAAGAAAAATGTGATTTGTGCAGTTCACCAAAAGGTCGCAATAGCAACGAGGTGAAATGGATAGCCCTATTTGCAAAAAAGAGGTAGAAAGAAAACAATTACTGGCCAATAACAGTTGATGACACATACAACGACAAAAAGAAGCATATTAGTTGTCCTAAGGGAAGATAACAACACGGCTGTGTTTGTCTAAAATGGTGTGAGGACGAGATTGCAATATGGATAGTACGCCGGACGAGCTATGTTTTGGGAAAAGAACTATGGCAGATCCACATGCAGTGACGTGGGAAGACGGACAGTGGAGCAAGGCCGAAGGGGATACCTGGTGGTCGTCGGGATGTAACTAGGAGAGCGATGGCGGGCAGGATCTGCCCATACTACGACAAAGAGAAAGTGCCGTAGGCCCTACCGTGCCAGAGCTTGGTCAAAGAGAACGGCGGGTACCACAGATCGGGACGTGCTTCCTCAGCGCCATCGAACAAAGAAATAATGCACATCCTCCCTTTTCGCTGGCAGACGGGATGTGGCCGGATCAGTGACCAATAGTGAGAGAGAGAGGCCACCGCCGCCTTGTGTGAGATACTCTGAAGAGAGACAAACCCCGGCAGGAAGGCTCCATTGTATATAGTGGAGCGGACTACCTTTTTCTCCATAAAAATCGTTTTATATTATGTGTATGTGCCATTGAGCGATATAACTTTATTTAAAAATAACGCGCCAACGCATCAAGTCGAACTTGTTTCGTGCACGCATGGTACACGACCTCCGTAGTTAAACAACCGCTACACGCGCTCAAATTAGCACGTGGGCTGCCATTTCGTACAAAAGTAAGCTCCACCGTGTACCCACGCAGGTGTGGCTGGGCATGAAGCATGAGTACGTGCACCTATTTTCTTCGTGTACGTACACCACCTACGTGGGATTGTGTGAGAGAGATACAAACGTAGAGAGATATAGTGTGTGGGTTCGTGAGTGTTTTTTGGGGGGCGTGAGAGATAGACAGGGAATATGTGTCAATGATATTTTAATCAAAAAATGTAACATATGCAATGTGTGTGAAATAGAGGACATGATATATCATATATAGAGGGGGCGATCCATGAGAAGAGAGTGGAGGTATCATCGGTGTGAGGTATCCATAGAATCGAAGAGATGGATGGTCTTTGTGTGTGTGTGTGTGTGTGCTCGCGTGATCGATAAAGAGTGCCATCGAATTTGTGTGTGTCCACATCAAAGATATAGGGTGGCTGGCCTACTGGAATGTGAGAGGGGATAGGTGCAATTTGTCTCTTTGGCATGGATACCTACCTACATCGCTCGACTATCGGTGTGTGGTGGGGGTGGGGGGAGAGACCTAATTAACTATAGAGGTACAATGGCTGGTATATGTGTGGAGGAGGAGAGAGACCTACCTTATGTATTGAGGGAGATCGATCGGCATCCATGCATATGTGTAGGAGAGGAATAAGGTTGGGAGAGAGACAGAGCTAGAGTGCCGGAGGGGTTGGTGGTGGAGTTTCTTCTAACAAATGGTGGGAGAGGCTTATTAGACAAACGGAGGGCACGCCTGCAATATCAATAAAGAGGGGATGCCTGCCTGTCTGTGCACGTGTGTCGGTGGGAAACGATACCTATAGGGTCATTGGGATCCCTTCCACGGTTGGCGGGCGCGAGGTTGTGCAAAGAGCGGGTCTGGCGGTCAGCACACAAATCGTTTACCCAGGTTCGGGCCGCGGAGACGCGTAAGACCATAGTCCTGCTTTGATGTATAATTAGGTGTTCTTGTGTTCTTGAACTAGCTGTAGTGGCTCTCTAGTCCAAAAGATCCGAATCCCTCTCCAGTACGCCTCGGGCCTCCTTTTATAGACAAAAAGGGGTCGCCACAGTGGCACATAGGAGGTGGAAAGGTGTACAGGGGCTGAGTCTATCCCCTGGCACCGTCGGACAAACGCATTTAATGCGCTGCCGACGTGCCCCTCTTGCTTTATTGGGGATGACAAAGAAGCTCGTCCCGGATGTCGTCGTCATGCCTGGCTCCAACGCGCGTCCAAGCTGACGAGGCGTTGTAGCGCCATGTTGGCTGGATGCTGGGCTGGCGCGATGGTGGAGCTTTCATGAAGATCTGCATGCCACCACGCAGGTGCTTGCTGAGTTGGTGTAGAGGCCGCGCACTGCCATGCAGATGCCTGCTCAACTGGTCGAGCTGACAGTTGTATGGGAGCGGTGGTGGAGTCTTTGGCAGACGCGGGCCTGGTTGCGGCCCCGCAGGCGTCCTTGGCAAGGGTCTTGCCGAGGGCCCGGCAAGGGTCTCGCTGCGGCCCCGCGGTCGTCCCCGGCAAGGATCTTGCCGGGGGTCTCGTGGATTTCCTTGGCAAGGATCTCGCCAAGGGTCGTCGTCTTCTGGTTCTCATCTGACCTTGTGTATCTATGATCTCTACAAAGATCTACATGCCACCACGGAGGTGCCTCCTGAGCCTTGGTTCCAATATGGCGTGGGAACTCCTTGGGCTCAAGGGTGGCATGCTCTGCTGGCGTCAGGCTAGTTGCCCCGACAAGGATCTTGTCGAGGCTGCGGAAGCCACCCCGGCAAGGGTCTTGCTGGGGGAGTCCACCTCGCCCTCTTGCTCTCTTTGCCTCTCTGGTCTTGGTGTTGTTCTGGTCATCTTGTGCTCCGGCATCCCTCCTCTGCTCTGCTTAGTGTGGTCGTGGGCGCGGCTCTGACTGCCCGTGCACAAGTAAAGGGGTGCAAAAGGAGAGCCCCTACTTTTGTACACTGACAGGAGCCCCCGGGCCTGGGCCACACATAAGCGCGACACGTTGTTGGGCTAGGCCCAGAACGGTGTGCGGGCAGGTGGGGCGGATTTTTACCGAAGTAATTTCTCCGTCCGTTGCGCTTCCCCACGACCCGCGTTGAACGCGTGACCTGGGGGTCGTGCGTGGGGCGGTTTTCCACACACATGCGTCACGTCGTGGTAAAGAGGCGACTCGCGCCTTCCCCGTAAAAAGAGGAAAACGCAGAGGCGCGACTCATTTACTGAGTGGCTCGGGTCGTGATCTTCAAGGTGCCTGCGCCCCACAACCACGGGGTGGAGAACGACCGTCTCATCTATCCCCTCGATTTCTGCTCGCCCACCATGTGTCCCCGGTGCTATGAAGATGGTAGGCGGTGGGTGCAGGCCTTGAATGGCGAGGCGGGGAAACGGGCCGCTGCTGATTGGGGCAGTGGGTCGGCCTCGATTCTCTGCGCCCCTGATGGTCGGATTGGCTGAGTGGGGCGGCCGAGTCCCGACCCCGCCCCTTTATAAGAAGGAGGAGGGGATGGCACCCCACAATCTTTCATCATCCCTCTCCTTCCACCTCGGCTCCGCTCTTTCATCTGCCATGGCGAGAGGGGCGCCGGTCCTTCGATGGTGGCAGCGAGGGTCTCTGCTCGGCAGCGCGTCTCTCCTTCCCAAGAGCCGGTGGCAGCGGAGCCAGCCATGAGAGGAAGGGGGAGGGGCGAGGCCGAGGCCGGCGTGGCGCTTGGGGAAGAGGGGGACGGGGAGGCACACCGGCCTTGCCTCCGCCAGCGATGCCTCCTCCGATGGAGGGCCACGTCGGGGACTAGCCTCGTGAGTTCTTTATCAAGCTGCGTCGGCCACCGCGTCATCGCCTTCGTCTTCCTGCGCCATTCGCTCAGGAGATGGATCTCGATCCGCTCCAGGCCCTGAGGTTGCACATGAGGGGCTACGGGAATGGCGGCACGTGGGTCGATGTCGACTTTCCCGCCCCCAGGTCATGTATCTTCGCCGCGGATGGAAGACCTTCGCTCGCATCCATAGCCTGACGGCGGGGCTCGTTCTCTATTTCAAATTAATGGAGAATGGCCTGCTCTCCGTCAAGGTCTTTGGAGACTCTAGAACTCGCCTGAAGTGCTGCGTGGAGAGCTCCTCCGACGATGAAGACTCCTCTTCAAGCGGGAGTGATGAGGAGGACAGCGACAATGACGACGAGAGCATCGAGCGAGGGCACGTCGACCTCGTCTCCGACTGACCGCGTCGCCCCTCCCTCCGCCGTGCGCTCTACTAAGGGCCTTCCTCGTCAAGCTCTCCATCGGCGCGTTCGCAGTCCCTTCCTTTTTGCCTTCACCTGCCGCACCTGGGAGGAAAAGGGCAAGAACGGGGATCACAGGGCACTTATCTTTTCTAGTTTGTAAGCCCGCGGGCACTCGTTAGATTTCAAAATTTGTAACCCCCTTTCTCATGTACCCATTCCGTATGAATTGTACTTGTTTGCAATGTATGAATGAAAGGAAGGGTGTTTGCCAGGTTTTGTTTGCGCGTGGGCGAGGGCCACACTGAGGAACGCGTCCTTGTTATCTTAAGATAAACATGGTCTCCTGGCAACAGGCCTTGCCGTCCTCCTGCTCTACGGCCTGACTACGCTCACGCTCTTGGCGGAGGTAGGGGCCGAGTAGGATTAGGCCCTTCGCTCGCCCTCTTCCCACCACACCAAAACCAAGTTCCGGTCCAAAGTAGAGTTTTCGGACATGGGACGGAGGGGGCAAGATGGTACGAGAGCGAGTGAAGCCTTATACGTTCAAGGTTCACACGGGAAAACGGAGTGGGGGGAGAAAAACTTATCTGACATTGCAGCCCCGACAACATTGGCCTGTCGCGTTTAGATCCTTGTCTCTGCAGCTCCTGGCAACCTTGGCTTGCCGGGGCCGGAGCGTCGGCCCGTTCTTTTTCCTCCCAATAGCTCAGCAGAAATGTCCATGTACCCTGCGAACCAAAGAAGACGTAAAGGAACAAAGTGATGCACACTTGAACTCTATGTTAGGGTTTAGCCGCCGCTAAGCACTATCAACCCTAACCGAGGGAGAGACTCAACCTAGCATGCATGCTATAACTTAGGGCACCAGCGCTTCATTTATTTATGCCCAGGGTCTATGCCTGGCTTTGTACTAAGGGTTACATGCCTTGCCGGCAAGGCTTGTACAAAAGGTGGTTTGCCGGGGGGCCTGACAACTGCGCCTTATGGGTAGAACTTGCGAAGATGTTCGATGTTCCAGGAGTTGCTCACTGGAACGCCATCTTCGGTCTCCAGGTAGACCGCGCCAGGCCTGGTGACTCGTATTACCCGATAATGACCTTCCCACTTTAGCGTCAACTAGTTGGAATTCTTGGCCGACTGAACGTGCCAAAGAACAAGGTCGTCTTCCTCAAAGCTTCGGGCATGAACCTTCTTGCTATGGTAATGGCGCAAGGCTTCCTGGTAGCACGCTGCTCGTACAGCTGCCCGAAGACGATCTTCCTCAAGGAGCGTCGCGTCATCTTTCCGCAACTGCTCTTGCTCAAGCTCATCATAAGCGAGCACTCGAGGTGACCCGTATGTGAGTTCCATGGGGAGAACTGCTTCTTCCCCGTAAACGAGGGAGAAGGGTGTCTAACCAGTGGCTCGATTTGGCGTCGTTCTGATTGACCAAAGAACCACCGACAATTCATCAATCCAGCGTCATCCGCACCTGCGTAGCCTGTCAAAAGTCCTTGTCCGGAGGCCTCGCAACACTTCAGCATTTGCCCTCTCAGCCTGGCCGTTGCTTCGTGGATGTGCAACAGCAAAAGAGAGCTTGCTGTCGAGGTCCTGGATGTATTGCATGAAGGCGTGGCTCGTGAACTGTGTGCCGTTGTCGGTGATGATCCTGTTTGGCACACCGAAACGGCAAACCAGCCCCTAGAAGAATTTGACGGCTAATTGTGCTGTCACCTTTCTCACTGTCTCCAGCTCCGGCCACTTTGTGAACGTGTCGATTGTAACGTACAAGTACTCAAAGCCCCCGACAGCACGGGGAAATGGGGTCAGTATGTCGAGCCCCCAGACCGAGAATGGCCAGGAGAGAGGGATTGTTTGGAGCACTTGAGCTGGTTGATGAAGCTTCTTCGAATGAAACTGACACGCTTAACACTTGGTTACTAGTGCCGTTGCATCCTGGAGGGCAGTGGGCTAGAAGAAACCTTGCCGGAATGCCTTGTCGGCAAGGGCCCTTGACCCTATGTGGGAGCCACATATGCCTCCGTGTATCTCTACCAACAACTCCAGTCCTTCCTCCCGAGGAATGCACTTCAATTTCGCACCATTTGGTCTTTTTCTGTACAGGATGTCGTCGACAAACTGATACATGGCAGACCGACGGGCTACTTTCTCTGCTTCTTCCCGCTCCTCGGGGAGTTCCCCTGTTTGGAGGAATCGGACGGTATGTTGTGCCCATGGTGGAGGCCGAGGCTCGACGGCAAGGACTAAAGGCACTTCCTCTGCCATGGGAGCAACTGTCTCTACAGCCAGGACTTGACGCCCCACCGGAGTCGGTTGCCCCACGGCTGGCTCAGTGCCCACGGCAACATCCTTGCCGGCGGCTCCTGGGAGCTCAGTAGGAAAGTACTTGCCAGGGCCTGATTTCCTTCGCTTGATCTGCTTTGTTGATGGTTCAATGGATGGTTAAGTCAGCCGAAGCACAAAAGTACCTGGTTCCACAGGTAGTTTGAAGGAAGCGCGCTTCGACAGGTAGTCGGCAATGTCATTCTCCACTCGGGGAACATGCTCCGCCTGTATACCGTCAAAGCGCTCCTCCAGCTTCCTCACCTCATCCACGTCGGCCTCCATCAACGGGCTTTGATAATCTTTGTTGATTTGCCTGACAACAAGCTGTGAATCACCCCTGACGATGAGCTTCTTGATCCTGAGGTCTGCCGCGATCCTGAGACCGGCAAGCAACCCCTCATATTCAGCAGTGTTGTTTGTGGACATCTCCCTGGGCAAGTGCATCTGGATTACATACTTGAGGTGCTCTCCGGTGGGTGCGACAAGCAGCACACCAGCACCAGCGCCATGCAGCGAGAAAGCCCCGTCAAAGTACATAATCCAGTTGTGACTTGCCTCCTTGCCGGGGAGGGTGGTCTCCTGGGTCTCTTCGTCTGGCGTCGAGGTCCACTCGGCAATGAACTCTGCCAAGACTCTGCTCTAGATTGTCGAAGTACTTTCAAACTTCAAACCAAAGCTCGACAGCTCCACAGCCCACTGCACAATCCTCCCAGTTGTGTCTGGATTATGCAATATCTGTTGCAATGGGAGGCAGGTGACGATGGTGATCTCGTGTGCCTGGAAGTAATGACGCAGCTTCCTCGAGGCCATAAGGAGGCCGAAGAGAAATTTATGCACACCAGAGTACCTTGACCTAGCCCCCTGCAAGAGGGAGCTGACAAAGTAAACCGGGTGATGCATCATTTTCTTCTTCGCAGCACTTCGTCTGGTTGCGCAGGCCCTGCCCCGCCAGAGTCGGACCCTGCCGGGGGCCTTGCCTCTTCGTCGACCTCCCTCTGCGCCACTAGTGCGGCACCTACCACTTGGTGACACAAATAACCCGAGAAGTTTGTCGGACGGAACACCGAAGACACACTTCTCAGGGTTCAACTTGAGGTTGATCTTGCGCAGATTCGCAAACGTCTCTTCCAGATCTTGTACAAGTGTCACCTTGTCTTTGGTTTTGACCACTATGTCATCCATATAAGCTTCCATATTTCTATGTAGCTAGGGCTCAAAACCAATCTGGACCTCCCTTGAAAACGTCGAGCCAGCACTCTTCAACCCGAAAGGCATCCGTAAAAAGCAATACGTGCCACATGGGGTGATGAAAGCTTTCTTCTCTTTGTCTTCTCTCGCCACGAAGATTTGGTGGCGTGTGGCCCGTCATCTCATGCACGAACGACGCCGCTCGCCAGGCTTTGGCTACCAGAGTGATGCGGGTGTTCGCGAGCCGCGCCTCGGCTTCCGTCCGCGACCGCCCCACCACTCGCCTGCACTGGTATGGTCCATTCGGCCCCCGACGAACCGATTGCCGTGATCGTCTTCTTCTTGGGAGCTATGGCGATGAAGAACTGCTAAACTAACTGCTAGACCAGATTCTCACAACTTCACACCCCCTACCTAGCGCCAGAGATGTCGGTGGGAAATGACACCTATAGGGTCACTGGGATCCCTTCTACGATTGGCGGGTGCGGGGTTGTGCAAAGAGCGGGTCTGGCGGTCAGTACACAAATTGTTTACCCAGGTTCAGGCGGCGGAGACGCGTAAAACCCTAGTCCTGCTTTGATGTATATTTAGGTGTTCTTGTGTTCTTGAACTAGCTGTAGTGGCTCTCTAGTCCAAAAGATCCGAATCCCTCTCTAGTACGCCTCGGACCTCCTTTTATAGACAAAAAGGGGTCGCCACTGTGGCACACATGAGGTGGAAAGGTGTATGGGGGCTGAGTCTATCCCCTGGCACCGTCAGAGAAACGCATTTAATGCGTTGCCGACGTGCCCCTCTTGCTTTATTGGGGACGGCAAAGAAGCTCGTCCCAGCTGTCGTAGCCTCGCCTGGCTCCAACGCGCATCCAAGCTGACGAGGCGTTGTAGCGCCACATTGGCTAGCTGCTGGGCTGGCGCGGTGGTGGAGCCTTCACAAAGATCTGCATGCCACCACGCAGGTGCTTGCTAAGTTGGTGTAGAGGCCGCACGCTGCCACTCAGATGCCTGCTCAACTGGTCGAGCTGGTAGTTGTATGGGAGCGGCGGTGGAGTCTTTGGCAGACGCGGGCCTGGCTGTGGCCCCGCAGGCGTCCTCGGCAAGGGTCTCGCTGTGGCACCACGGTCGTCCCCGGCAAGGATCTTGCCGGGGGTCTCGTGGATTTCCTTGGCAAGGATCTCGCCAAGGGTCGTCGTCTTCTAGTTCTCATCTGACCTTGTGTATCTATGATCTCTACAAAGATCTGCATGCCACCACAGAGGTGCCTCCATAGCCTTGGTTCCAATATGGCGTGGGAACCCCTTGGGCTCAAGGGTGGCGCGCTCTCCTGGCGTCAGGCAAGTTGCCCCGGCAAGGATCTTGCCGAGGCTGCGGAAGCCACCCTGGCAAGGGTCTTGCTAGGGGAGTCCACCTCGCCTTGTTGCTCTCTTTGCGTCTCTGGTCTTGGCATTGCTCTGGTCGTCTTGTGCTCAGGCATCCCTCCTCTACCCTGCTTAGTGTGGCCATGGGTGCGAGTAATGGGGCTGCCCATGCACAAGTAATGGGGCGCAAAAGGAGAGCCCCTACTTCTGTACACCGACAAGATGCGTGTGAGAGACGGGTCAGGAGGCATGCACGAATGATGAGGGGGGGCGATATGGCTGTGGTAAGCAAACGTTACTACGTAGGAAGATTATTCATCCTTTGTTGGAGAAAGGAGAGACATAACCTGTGAGGTACATCGATCAATGGGTGGGGGAAATAGTTAAAGTCGACCTAGGTATATGTAGGGAGATCGATTGGTATACATGCATGTATGTGTTAGAAGCAAATAATGCCCGGAGAGAAGGATAGAGAGAGAGAGGGATGCAGCTAGGAGGTTGTGTGAGAGGCATACTATATCGAGGGGGAAGGAGTGTGCGAGTACGAGATCGATGAAAAGAGGGGTGGGAGTGAGGCATGGATAGTGAGAAGAGAAGATGGAAAGCTTGTGTTTGTGGTAGGTACACCTGGCTAGAGAGGCATATCGATTGATGTGTGCCGTAAAGAAGGAGCTGGGGGCCTACATACACCGTTGGTGAACGACCTAAAGTGAAAAGACGAATTTGCGCGATGGAGCTAGAGAATGCTGAGGGAGGCTGAGAGGGATGCGGGCGTGTGCATGCACAAGAGAAAGTTAGCACTAGCTACAAAGATAAGAGTATTTTGTGGGTGTAAAAGATGAATAGAGATCATAATTCATTATAAAAAGTGAATTCGGATATTTGAAGAATGTATCATAGTGTTTTAAATTGATGCATGAGTGAATATATATAACGGTGATACACATGGTGTGGTTATGAACATGTTATACTACATTCAATATATTTTATCTCTACTCTTATAAAAACAGAGTTGTTGACGATGGTGTGTCTGCCATCCTGCAATATAGGCCGTCCGATTTATATTTGATGGATAGGGAGAAAACTATGGAAATTTTGAAAAAAGATACCCACACCCCACTACACATTTGCAAATAAGGCCTCCCCTCGATCATCTTGATGTTCTGTGCAACTCATGGGCATCTTGCTAGTACTACATATAATATATAGAACATTGATTATAATTTGGGATAATGTGTGGCTTTTGCAGCTCAGGGCTAAATACTTGTCATAATGTAGGGGTCAGGGCACTATACTTTGGGTGATAAACACGGTGTACGTATGGAACATGGTTTAGATTATGAATATCTAGTTAGTACATCAAATGTACTATTATTTGGAATCAAAATTAAGTGTATTAAAAAAAATTTAATTCGAGTTCATATAGTAACATAGTTCATATCTACCTCTATAGTAATCATGTGGTGTGTTGTTAAGGTAATACACGAATGATGGTTGAAGTTGGCAACAATCATGATTGTAGATTCTTATTCAAATAGAGAAACAAATTCAAATTTAGTTCGAATTGCAGCGGTAGTATAGACATTTGCAATGCACTAAAATGTTGGTATGAGTAGGTTACATGCATTATACAACCAGCAAAAAAATTTAATTGGACATAACATGGATTCATAGCTTTGAATAGGATTTGTATAGTAAAACAGAACAAGACTCTCTTTGTGTGGTGTGAATAATTTTAATTTTTTCGTTTTTTCTGTTGAGGAAAGTGCAAATTGATTTGGTATGTACAAGTACAATATTACACGTTAGGCTTGTCCCTAAAATTTAACCCGCGCCTTGTTATATCCCGAAAATTCAGATATCGTGCTCCCAAAAATCGCGCCTTCACAACCCGCGCCTTGCTCTCCAGCTGCCAAATCCCGACACGCGGAATCCCCCTTCTAACCCTGCGTCGAAAGGGCTGCTAGTTCAAATTGGTGGGGGTACTTTTGTAACACACCCTACATTTTGGACAAGCGCGTCCCTAAGTCATGGTTCCCCCTCCCATCACCTCCTTTTCGCCATTCGAAATCCCAGGCCGCCAGAACCTCTCCGCTCCAGCCGCAAAACCCCACCCTCCTCCGTCCGCCACCTCATCACTGCCCAGCCGGAGCCTCTTCCCCGACGACGTCGTCGTCGTCCACCGCAACATCTCGATGTCCCTCATCCACCTCCCCGGATGAGGATCTGTCGTCCATCTCGTCGTCCCGCCGGTTCAGCCGTCCCGTCCTCCACCCCCATGGAGCTGCCCCGACGATCGCCTCGTCTATCACAGCTGCTCCATCCCCACAGCGCCGCCTTAACCTGCTCCACTGAAACCGCAACATCCTCACCGACTCCTCGTATGAAGCCGAGGCCTACTCAGCGCCACCAAAGAGGTTGTACACTCATCGCATCGCACATTCTCCTTGACTCGACCTCCCGGCACTGACGGTGCTCCATCCCACACCCCCATGGCGCGGCTACCTCGAAGCCGGCGCCACGGGCAACATCTCCACGGCGGCTCCCCCAGTGCGAGGCCCCTTCGGCGGCAACGTCCATACTAGCCGGATCAGCTGCTGCTGCTCCGGCTCTCGCTCGCTCGCTCGTGCTGCTACTGCTGCTCCGGCTCTCGCTCGCTCGCGAAGTTGCTGCTGCTTTGGCTCTCGCTCGCTCGCGCTGCTGCTACTGCTCCGGCTCTCGCTCGCTCGCTCGCGCTGCTGTTGCTGCTCTCCCCCTCGCTCGTGCTGCTGCTTTGCTCCGATTTAGCTACACTTCAGTCGACTGAATTGACTTTTGGGTCAGTCAATTTTCAGGGGGTGGGGGTCTCGCCGGAGTTAAGAACCACCCGCAGCGGGGAGGGGGGCTCGCCGGAGAGGTACCGCACTATCTATCTTAGGGTTCAGGGTGGGGGCGGTGGTTGCCCGCGGTCGTGGGGCGGTGGCGGGAGGATCGCTGGAGAAAAAGCTCGGCGTGGGGGGGCCTAGAGGGCAGGTCGGGGCGGCGGCAGACCGGCGGTGGGGAGTCATTTCGGGGTGGCGGGGGCCGGCGGTTCGGCCGGTGGTGGCTGGCGTCTCAGGGGGGTGCAGGTTGAAGATGAACTGCAGGCCCTCCCTAAACTACATGTGAAGTGCCTCTCTGCTACCATTGTGTTCAGTTTCGACAGTAACATTCAGGTTTCACAGTAAATTTTAGTTTCGACGGTTAAGTTCAAAGTCAACAATTTTTACCTCATTGGTTGTAGTCAGGTGTTTTTTGGTGATGTAAATTTTACATCTATCACTTTTTGGTAATGTAGTTTACATCATCTATTGGAGATGCTATTAGAATCCCACTTGAGATTAACGATGTATGTCTTATACTGCTTCAGCCTTGACGTCTTACGGCTCGCCGGAGATGCTCCAACGACGGAACCATCCATCACAATAGAGCAGTGCCCTGGACGCCGTCTATAGATTCCTCAGATCTTCCTCCACACCTCCGACAGCCACCTCTGCCTCAACATCTTCAGCGACCAACCCAATGATGCTGAGGTCGACATGGCTACGGCAAAGAGGTTGTACACTTGTCGCATCACTTATTACTCTACATTCATGTCGATCCATTAGGGCTATTGTGGTTCAAAGGAAAAACATAGCAATAGGAAATTTTCCTATGGCACTCTACTATTTAATTATTCATGCATTTTGTTGAAAGGAATGGAGCAAAACATCCACCTGGACCTACTTTTCAAAATCCTATGCATGAAAACATGACCAAGTGCATTAGTGGCCATGTTTCAAAATCCATTGTACACGCTTTCATATGGTTTCACTTTAATTTGGCCATGTTTCTTTGCATTCCTTTTCTCTTCCAATTCCTGTGAACCAAAGACCCAAGTTGACAGAAATCATGTGTTTACAAATGCTCTGTTTCCCATGTGCATTCATATCCTATTCTGGTGTTTTTCCTATCCCCGTGTTTTTATAATCATGCAAGCCAAAGTAGACCTTACAAAATTACTTTAGTTATAGGTAGGTGTCGCAGAAAACTTTGTGTGGTTTGTCCTGCTCCTAGCGCGACGTCGTCCACCTCACCTGAGCTGCTCCATCGACAGAAGCATCCACCAAACCAGACATCAGGAGTCTTGACCGTCTTTCGCTGCCTCAGATCTCCTTCCCTGCCTCCAGCACCCACCGCAATGGCATCACCATCATCGACTCAACAGATGAACCCGAGGTGTACAAAGGTCCACAAGAGAGGTCGCACTCTTTTGTTTCTGCTTATGTTATGCATTGCTTAATATTACCTACTACTTTATCGTCCCATTCACCTCTTAGACTCCAAGTCAGGTCTAAATTAATGTTCAAACTTGAGTTCTAAATTAGTTGTCGGGCACATATCGAGGCAACAATGAATATTATCTCTGTCTAATATCTAGTTCACCTAGGGTATGCCTATGTTCTTCATCATGGGTGGGAAACAAATAGTAAAGCAATCATCATCTATATTTTTATTAAATTAAAGCAATCATCAGCCTGCTATAATCATTTTTGGATCCATCCACTGGTTGTTACCATCACTCTAGATTTCTGCATGCTCTCCTTACATAATCTCACCATATTTTTTTCGTATGCATGTCAGATATTGTACACAGTCATGCTGAACATGTAGAGAAAAAGAGAAGAGTTTTGTGCGGCAATACAATGTCATGTAGACATCACTCCATGGTGGATTCAATGGCAAACCCTCCCCCTCCCCTCTCCAGATTGTAATCCAGAGGAAGATATCTGTTCTGAGGTGGATTCAGACGCAGCTGACCACTCCTATTTACCCCCTAAGGTGTTTGCTCTAACTTGGCATGATGATGTTAGTCATATCATGCATATGTTGCCTTGCGGTGCCTGCTTTCAACATCATATATGTCATCTGCTTAGTTTAGACATGTTCTGTAATGCCACATGTTTAGTTTCTATATCATATATGAGAATTATGCAGTCTCATGTATTTTAGCCAGCCATAATATATGTGAAATGTGCAATGCCATCATGTTTAACCAGGCATCATATATTTGAATGATATCTTGCCCATCCTTTTCTTCATTACATTTCTATTTGTCGACAATGTTTGTACATTAAACTACTCTTCCAGTGAATCAGCCATTTGAGTGGGTGATGGAAAAATCTGGAGTGAAAACAAGGCCTTCAGAGTAGACAGTGCTACCTGTCGAAGCAGATCTCTTGCTGGGTCCCGATAGCTCCTCGGAGATGGATTCAGAGACAGATGACCAGTCCTATTTCCCACCGAGGTATATGCTCTAACTTGGCACGGTTATACTTCTCATATCATCCATATGGTGTCTTGCATTGCATAGTTTAGATATCATATACACAATATTCAACACCATGTTCTTAGTTCAGACATCATATATGCGAACGCCCTCTGCTTAGCATATAAATCACAAATGTGGATTAAATCATACGATCATGATTACTTAGATAATATGTATGTGAATTATGTCATGCGATCCTGTTTAGTTAGTCATCATATCTTTGAATTATGTTATGCTATGCTATCCAGTTTAGATAGACATCATATATGTAAATTTATGTCATGCTATCCATTTTAGTTAAACAATATACATGTCAACTATTTCATGCCCTCTTTTTTCCACACTATCTATTGCATCTGTCTCTCATACAATGTCTATACATTCAACTATGTTTCATGTTTATTAGTCATTTGAATTGGAGTGGGTGATGTTAGTATCTAGCAGAGTAAAAACATGATCTTCAAATAAAACAGTGCTACCTCTTGGTGGAGATAGCACCCTAGTTGTACATGAACGAGATCCAGCCCTCCCACACATAACCCAGACTCTCGCAGATTGTACCCCTACTATGATGGACAGAGAACCAACTTCACCCAATCTAACCCCAACCACAGCAGATAGTAACCCAGTTCAAGTTGACACAACACCATCTCCACCACAGAGCTCCCAAACAAGAGCATTTAGTAAGGAATCTCTAGTGCCCAAAGTGTCAGTACTACCACGGCGAACCCCAACTCCACCAGTTAGTACACCTATTCCTGTGGAGGAAGCATAACCAACCATTTGTAGTTTAGCATCTATCGCATTTGATGTTGTTAAATCCTATGTGCGTATCTTCCCATCATGGAAATATTATACTAAAGATGAAGGAAACTGCCAGTTGCAGGTGTTTGGCCAGGAGTTATGTGTAAGTAATGTTATTCATGGCAATTACTTTGCTTTGTCCCATACATTCTACCTCCATGATGGTCATAATATAGCAAATTTTCTCATTTTCTCTACAGAGAAGGACCGATTTGGAAACTTAGGATGAGGTAACCTGTGCTAATACCTCAGCTATCTTTAAGAATGCTTGGTGGTAGTATCAAAATTACCTTAAGAAAATGTACTTCACTGGCAAAGAAACTCATCAAATTCCCTTACGTTCTCCTGAGACACATTTATTGGACGATGACTGGGAACACCTTGTTCTGTACTGGTCCTGAACCAAGAATGTGGTAAGGTCTATGAGCTCATTTTTAAGTACTATATGCTTGCGTCTTACTGTACTCTATTCATGTAGAACAAGTGCTTAAACCAGAAGAACAACTATTCTCATTTAAGATTCCATTGCTATCGTGCATACTGCTTTGCTCTTGTATCACTATATTTACTCATACAAAGTTATTTTTAAATTGAAGAATCCAATCGAAACTCCAATGGCACAATAGGTATGTTTAGCATGTTTCTTTAATAGGTTTGCTCTTATAAATAGCTTTGTTGATTTCAATTTCAATTGTGTATACTATTGACTTCTCATTTCATGCACATTACTAGCATCACAACAGAGCCAATAGTGTTGTTGTACATGTAGACAGATGGTACCCATCTGAAATCTTGTTGTGCCGTGTAGTTTCCCACGCTTTGTATTCTTTCAGTGCTGCTTTCTCTTGAACTGATATGATTTGAACCGTGTCTCTATTTTGATTGGGCAAGACAATGAAGTGACCATAGGACATAGATATATGTTTGTTTGATGCTTTATAATGTACAACTTGGCAATAGAAGACTTGGTAGTTTAATCTTGTCCACCTTACTAATGAACTGGTTCATCGAAATGAGTTTCATATACTAGTACATGCTAAACCTGTTATGTGTCTGCTTGTTTCTTTTTTGGAATGCTAACAGAATATTGGGGAAGAGTGCCTTATTAAGAAATGGTAAAGGAAGTAATGCAGATAAGGTTCAGGATAGTGAGACATCCTTGTTGGTCTCCAACAAAGATGATAAAACAGCTAAGGAAAACTATCTTGAAGACAGTGAGACAACCCCAAAGTCATGTCTTGGTTTAGTGTTCGAGTTACTGGCCACTACCGCTGGCACAAGCTATTCAAACTCACTGTCTGAATCAGTTCGATTTCTTGAGTCTCAACTACAATTTGAAAGACATCGATCAGATGTGCTGCGACAAGAAGTGGAAGGACTGCGGAAGTCCCTGGAGCATTCAGATGCGTACTTTCTGGTGCAACAACAAGCGTTGGAGGGTTTTAGCGCCAAACAGGACAAAGCTAATAAGCTTGCTAAGCTTACTGCCAGCATGGTGGATACCCAGGATAACATTTCTTGAGCTTTTCTGAAGTTGTTTCAGTTATGGACTTGTTTTGCTGCTGCGTTTATTTGCACTGGTGGACAATTTAGACGGCCATTGTATGTAATATGGCGCTTTGTTCCCTATATTTGCACTAGTGGCGAACTTTGATGCCCGGTGGATGTAATATGTGTAATAGCCGTAATAGCCTAGCATTAGTTGCTTGCTTCTTTCTTTCCTTATTGTCTTGTTTAGTTGTTTTCTTGTAGTCACTGTTGTTCTTTTTCCGTGTTTTTCTAGTGGCCACAATAACCTATTTTTGGTAACTAGGCCACAATAACCATGGCAACACACGGACTGTTGTAACCATGGGCCTCCTACGGGCCGTAGGATCCATGGGCCTTCTACGGGCCATAGGATCCATGGGCTTTCTATGGGCCGTATGATCCATGGGCCTTCTACGGGCCGTAGGATCCATTGGCCTTCTATGAGCCATACGATCCATGGCCGTTCTACGGGGCGTAGAATCATTTCGCCAAACATGAGTCGTACTATTAGTGGACCATAACGGGTCGTTAATAGGCCGTATTTGATAACTCTATGAAAACAGTCCAACTGGTTAACGTGCCACAAACGGGCCGAATGTAACCACGGGCTGAATTTGGCCCACAAACGGAACAAGCCAGTAATAGACTGTAACTAACCGAATTATAGAAATGAGCCCAAGAATAAATGGGCCCTTACAAGGCCGAAAGGTAACACGGGCTAGAAATGGCCGATGGAATAATGGGCCGTTAATGGGTATAAAGTGATACACTTTTCATTATGGGACAGTTTCATCTCGGGCCTTTAATATGCCTAGAGTTACAAAGGGCCTCCTATAGGCCGAAAGACGTAATGGGATACATGGGCTGGAAGTTACAATAGGCTGGTATCATATTGGACGGCCCAGATGACACTACTGGGTCAAATTCCGGTAGGCCATGAGTTAGCAGGCTATAAAATGGGCTATATGCGAACATGCCGTTAACAGGCTTTCTATGGGTCGACCCGCTACCTTTTGACCAAGTCAAATGGGCCGGCCTTTTACTGCAATGGGCCTCTGTTGGGTCGTGCCACGTGTCGGTGAATCATAGGCGCCTTCGGTCCAGTGAGTGGATAACATTTGTCCCAACGGTGAGTCGACACGTGGTTACTCTGGCCATTGAGAATTTTACACGTGGAAAATCCCTATTGGTCCGGGCTGTTAACGGGTTATCAGATCCAAACCGGAACCCGGTAGCTTAACGGCGACGAGTTATGGTGGATGCCACATGTCAGTCACCCTTGACGAAAGAACTTCTATGACGCGCTATTTATCGCCATGGAAGTGGACACTTCCGTCATGATAATTTTGGTAATGTCACGGAACACTTCTACGACAGCACAGGTATGACTATCTTGATTCTGTCATAAAATCATCATGGTTGTACGCGCATGATAGAAAACGTGACCTACTATGACAAACATGTATCATCACGGAAGTGTATTTATTGTAGTGAGAACTGTACACAAGGTATTACAATCTGGCTTTTATTGGCCTACTCTCTTCAAGGGTTCCCGTAAGTTTGTCTTGTCTTGTGATGAATGCCAAAGAATTGGTAATATTAGTAGACATCAAGAAATTCCTATGAATTATTCACTTGTAATTGAACCATTTGATGTTTGGGGCTTTGATTATATGGGACCTTTTCCTTCCTCTAATGGGTATACACATGTTTTAGTTGTTGTTGATTACATTACTAAGTGGGCAGAAGCTATTCCAACTAGTAGTGCTAATCATAACACTTCTATTAAGATGTTTAAAGAAGTTATTTTTCCGAGGTTTAGGGTCCCTAGATATTTAATGACTGATGATGGTTCACATTTTATTCATGGTGCTTTCTGTAAAAATGCTTGCTAAGTATGATGTTAACCATATAATTGCATCTCCATATCATCCTCAGTTTAGTGGTCAAGTAGAATTGAGCAATAGAGAGATTAAATTGATTTTGCAAAAGATTGTTAATTGATCTAGAAAGAATTGGTCTAAGAAACTTGATGGTGCATTATGCGCTTATAGAACTTCTTATAAGAATCCTATGGGTATGTCCCCATATAAAATGGTTTATGGAAAAGCTTGTCACTTACCTCTCGAACTAGAACATAAAGCTTATTGGGCTATTAAAGAGCTCAATTATGACTTCAAACTTGCCGGTGAGAAGAGGTTATTTGACATCAGCTCACTTGATGAATGGAGAACCCAAGCCTATGAGAATGCCAAGTTGTTTAAAGAAAAGGCTAAAAGGTGGCATGACAAGAGGGTACAAAAGTATGAGTTTAATGTAGGTGATCATGTTTTGCTATACAACTCTCGTTTAAGTTTTTTTTGCAGGAAAACTTCTCTCTAAATGGGAAGGTCCTTACATTATCGGGGAGGTCTATTGTTCCGGTGCCATAAAAATCAACAACGCCGAAGGCACAAATCTGAAGGTGGTAAACTGTCAAAGAGTCAAATAGTACATCTCAGGTACTCCCATAAATGTTTAGACCAATATAATTAATACCATAACACCGGAGGAGTACATAAGGGATACTTTCCAGAATGTTTCAGACTCAGAAAAGGAATAGGTATGTGGTACGGTAAGTAAACCTACTCCAAAACATTTCCAATGATAACTTTTCTCCATTTCCGAATATTTAAAAATTAGGAAAATTAAAAGTAGTCCGAAAGAGACACGAGGCGATCACAAGGGTGGAGGGCGCGCCCTACCCCATGGGCGTGCCTCCTGCCTTGTGGCCACCTCGTGTGCCCTCCGGACTCTATTTTCTTGCACAATACTTCTTTTGGTCAGTAAAAATTCATTATATAATCTCCCGAAGGTTTTGACCACTATACCACAACAAAATCTTATGTTCTTGTTTTGAGCCTTTTTCTGACAGATCTAGATCACCATGACGTCTCCAAGCACCCCCAAGGACAAGTTTTTCAAGAAGTTCATCAACCCCTACTTGCGGAGGTGCTACGACGCCCTCAAGCCATTGAGATGCATGAGGGGGTGCTGCACATCCGCGATGTTGAGGGGCCGAAGAAGACCGGAAGCATGGATACAAGACTCGAAGCCATGGAGCAACAAGTTTTCAAGTGCCAAGGGATGGTGGCACATGGACTCAATTCCAACCAAAAGATGATCGCGGAGTTCACCAACAATCACAAGATGGATGCCAAGAACATTGGGGATGCCATCTTCAAGTTTCATGAGAAAATCGAGCATCTCCAAGCCCAAATCTATGACCTGCACAACCAAGAATGTGAGTATGAAGACAGATTAAGAGGATGAGTTTAGCTGCAGATTTGTGGATCCCGGAGACTCATTTATCTTTCTATGATGGTGAGCCTATGCCATGGAAGATGGATGACAAGCCTACATCATCAACAACTCCATCATCACCACCTGCGAAGAACGAGACATAAATACATGGGTATGGGCACTCCCCTTGGCAACTGCCAAGCTTGGGGGAGATTCCCCGGTATCGTATCACCATCACACCTTTACCTTTACCGTTTTCCTTAGTTCGATCATTTTGGTTATATCTTGCTCTAGAAGAATAAAGTTTTTAGTATGATCTAGCTTTGAATTTTGTTTTGATCTCTATCTATGTAATTGAATCCGAGTTATATATAATAAAGAGTAGTTTTGAGTTGAGGGCTTTGATATCTTGCTATGATCTTGAGGGAATTAAATAAATAAAGAACAAAAAGAAATAAAAAGATCATATATTGATCTTATGGGAAGTAACGACTTTACATATAAAGAGTATGATGAATAAAAGTTGCTGAGAGTTGATAAACATAGTTTTGGTCATTGTTGCAATTAATAGGAAGTAATAAAGAAAGATAGGCTTCACATATAAATATACTATCTTGGACATCTTTTGTAATTGTGGACACTCATTAAAATATGACATGCTAAAAGGTTGATGTTGGACAAGCAAGACAACATAATGGTTTTATGTTTCCTTATATCCGAATAGAAGTTATATTGTCATGGATCCTCCAACATGTTGAGCTTGCCTTTCCCTCTCATGCTAGCAAATTCTTCGCACCAAGTAGAGATACTACTTGTGCTTCCAAACATCTCTTAAACCATTTTTTCCATGAGAGTCCACCATACCTACCTATGGATCGAGTAAGATCCTTCAAGTAAGTTGTCATCGGTGCAAGCAATAAAAATTGCTCGTTAGATATGTATGATCTATTAGTGTGAATAAAATAAGCTTTATACAAACTTGTGATATGGAAGAAATAAAAGAAAAAGACTGCATAATAAAGTTCTTTATCACAAGCGGCAATATAAAGTAACATTCTTTTGCATTAAGATTTTGTGCATCCAACCATAGAAGCGCATGAGAACCTCTGCTTTCCACTGCGAAGGGCCTATCTTTTACTTTTATCTTCTACCCTTATACAAGAGTCATGATGATCTTCACCTTTCCTTTTTACACTTTCTCTTTTGACAAGCACTATGTGCTGGAGAGATCTGGATATATATATATAATAGCACTATTCTAATCCCATGATTAGAATAACTATTTGGATCACGGCGTGCCCTATATAGCAGCGATCCGGTTGTTCCCTAACTAAAAGAAAAACAAATCCGACCCCGAACCCCACGTTCCCCACCTCTCCCTCGCTCTCTCCCTGATCCCCGCCGCCGCCATCCCCATGACCGCGCGCCTCCTCCCTCACAGCTCCTCCCCCGATGACCGGTGGGCCTCCTCCCCATGCCGGCGTGCCTCCCCCTCCACCCCCGACCAGCGTAGCTCCTCTCACACGGTCGGGTCCAGGCGGGATCCCACGCGTTGCTGCCCCACCGCACTGCTCACCGCCTCCGCACCTCCCTGCATGCCATTGGCCCCGCCCGCGGCTCATTGCTACCCCGCCTCCCAGCGCGTCGCGGGCCTGGCCCAAGGCTCACCACCGCCCGGCCTCCCTACGTGCCGAGGCATCGCCCCACGGCGAACTACAATCCCCACCTCTCCCGGCCACCACCGGCTCCGTCACTGGATCGGGTCGCCGCCCCACGACTCACCCACCATCGCCACCATTTTCCCCAACCGCCGCCGCCTCTATCACGTTAAGCTGCCCCGACCACGGCCCCCCGTCGATGGAGACCCTGCACTTCACTCCGGCATGATCCATCGTCTGCATCGCACTCCCT